>NW_027368865.1:0-46768 GCF_046119375.1 Phyllobates terribilis | reverse complement strand
ATCATGCTAGGATTAGCAGGAAAAAGCAAAAAATTTCAGAATTGCACCTTGCAATGTGGAGATATTACTGTTTGTGCATTTACAATATTCATTGATTTTTGCCATTGAAAAACATGTTTTTCATATACCAGAAATGTTTGAAGCTACTGACTGAATGAAAGGAGCTGGCATCTCACTCTCTTTGAATCTTCTTTATCATGCTAGGATTAACAGGAAAAAGCTAAAAATTTCAGAATTGCACCGTGCAATGTGGAGATATTACTGTTTGTGCATTTACAATATTCATTGATTTTTGCCATTGAAAAACATGTTTTTCATATACCAGAAATGTTTGAAGCTACTGACTGAATGAAAGGAGCTGGCATCTCACTCTCTTTGAATCTTCTTTATCATGCTAGGATTAGCAGGAAAAAGCAAAAAATTTCAGAATTGCACCTTGCAATGTGGAGATATTACTGTTTGTGCATTTACAATATTCATTGATTTTTGCCATTGAAAAACGTCCAGAAATGTTTGAAGCTACTGACTGAATGAAAGGAGCTGGCATCTCACTCTCTTTGAATCTTCTTTATCATGCTAGGATTAGCAGAAAAAGCAAACAATTTCAGAATTGCACCTTGCAATGTGGAGATATTACTGTTTGTGCATTTACAATATTCATTGATTTTTGCCATTGAAAAACATGTTTTTCATATACCAGAAATGTTTGAAGCTACTGACTGAATGAAAGGAGCTGGCATCTCACTCTCTTTGAATCTTCTTTATCATGCTAGGATTAACAGGAAAAAGCTAAAATTTCAGAATTGCACCGTGCAATGTGGAGATATTACTGTTTGTGCATTTACAATATTCATTGATTTTTGCCATTGAAAAACATGTTTTTCATATACCAGAAATGTTTGAAGCTACTGACTGAATGAAAGGAGCTGGCATCTCACTCTCTTTGAATCTTCTTTATCATGCTAGGATTAGCAGGAAAAAGCAAAAAATTTCAGAATTGCACCTTGCAATGTGGAGATATTACTGTTTGTGCATTTACAATATTCATTGATTTTTGCCATTGAAAAACATGTTTTTCATATACCAGAAATGTTTGAAGCTACTGACTGAATGAAAGGAGCTGGCATCTCACTCTCTTTGAATCTTCTTTATCATGCTAGGATTAGCAGGAAAAAGCAAAAAATTTCAGAATTGCACCTTGCAATGTGGAGATATTACTGTTTGTGCATTTACAATATTCATTGATTTTTGCCATTGAAAAACATGTTTTTCATATACCAGAAATGTTTGAAGCTACTGACTGAATGAAAGGAGCTGGCATCTCACTCTCTTTGAATCTTCTTTATCATGCTAGGATTAACAGGAAAAAGCAAAAAATATTGATTTTTCCATTGAAAAACAGTTCCAGAAATGTTTGAAGCTACTGACTGAATGAAAGGAGCTGGCATCTCACTCTCTTTGAATCTTCTTTATCATGCTAGGATTAGCAGGAAAAAGCAAAAAATTTCAGAATTGCACCTTGCAATGTGGAGATATTACTGTTTGTGCATTTACAATATTCATTGATTTTTGCCATTGAAAAACGTCCAGAAATGTTTGAAGCTACTGACTGAATGAAAGGAGCTGGCATCTCACTCTCTTTGAATCTTCTTTATCATGCTAGGATTAGCAGGAAAAAGCAAAAAATTTCAGAATTGCACCTTGCAATGTGGAGATATTACTGTTTGTGCATTTACAATATTCATTGATTTTTGCCATTGAAAAACATGTTTTTCATATACCAGAAATGTTTGAAGCTACTGACTGAATGAAAGGAGCTGGCATCTCACTCTCTTTGAATCTTCTTTATCATGCTAGGATTAACAGGAAAAAGCTAAAAATTTCAGAATTGCACCGTGCAATGTGGAGATATTACTGTTTGTGCATTTACAATATTCATTGATTTTTGCCATTGAAAAACATGTTTTTCATATACCAGAAATGTTTGAAGCTACTGACTGAATGAAAGGAGCTGGCATCTCACTCTCTTTGAATCTTCTTTATCATGCTAGGATTAGCAGGAAAAAGCAAAAAATTTCAGAATTGCACCTTGCAATGTGGAGATATTACTGTTTGTGCATTTACAATATTCATTGATTTTTGCCATTGAAAAACATGTTTTTCATATACCAGAAATGTTTGAAGCTACTGACTGAATGAAAGGAGCTGGCATCTCACTCTCTTTGAATCTTCTTTATCATGCTAGGATTAACAGGAAAAAGCTAAAAAATTTCAGAATTGCACCGTGCAATGTGGAGATATTACTGTTTGTGCATTTACAATATTCATTGATTTTTGCCATTGAAAAACATGTTTTTCATATACCAGAAATGTTTGAAGCTACTGACTGAATGAAAGGAGCTGGCATCTCACTCTCTTTGAATCTTCTTTATCATGCTAGGATTAGCAGGAAAAAGCAAAAAATTTCCGAATTGCACCTTGCAATGTGGAGATATTACTGTTTGTGCATTTACAATATTCATTGATTTTTGCCATTGAAAAACATGTTTTTCATATACCAGAAATGTTTGAAGCTACTGACTGAATGAAAGGAGCTGGCATCTCACTCTCTTTGAATCTTCTTTATCATGCTAGGATTAGCAGGATAAAGCAAAAAATTTCAGAATTGCACCTTGCAATGTGGAGATATTACTGTTTGTGCATTTACAATATTCATTGATTTTTGCCATTGAAAAACATGTTTTTCATATACCAGAAATGTTTGAAGCTACTGACTGAATGAAAGGAGCTGGCATCTCACTCTCTTTGAATCTTCTTTATCATGCTAGGATTAACAGGAAAAAGCAAAAAATTTCAGAATTGCACCTTGCAATGTGGAGATATTACTGTTTGTGCATTTACAATATTCATTGATTTTTGCCATTGAAAAACGTCCAGAAATGTTTGAAGCTACTGACTGAATGAAAGGAGCTGGCATCTCACTCTCTTTGAATCTTCTTTATCATGCTAGGATTAGCAGGAAAAAGCAAAAAATTTCAGAATTGCACCTTGCAATGTGGAGATATTACTGTTTGTGCATTTACAATATTCATTGATTTTTGCCATTGAAAAACATGTTTTTCATATACCAGAAATGTTTGAAGCTACTGACTGAATGAAAGGAGCTGGCATCCTCACTCTCTTTGAATCTTCTTTATCATGCTAGGATTAGCAGGAAAAAGCAAAAAATTTCAGAATTGCACCTTGCAATGTGGAGATATTACTGTTTGTGCATTTACAATATTCATTGATTTTTGCCATTGAAAAACATGTTTTTCATATACCAGAAATGTTTGAAGCTACTGACTGAATGAAAGGAGCTGGCATCTCACTCTCTTTGAATCTTCTTTATCATGCTAGGATTAACAGGAAAAAGCTAAAAATTTCAGAATTGCACCGTGCAATGTGGAGATATTACTGTTTGTGCATTTACAATATTCATTGATTTTTGCCATTGAAAAACATGTTTTTCATATACCAGAAATGTTTGAAGCTACTGACTGAATGAAAGGAGCTGGCATCTCACTCTCTTTGAATCTTCTTTATCATGCTAGGATTAGCAGGAAAAAGCAAAAAATTTCAGAATTGCACCTTGCAATGTGGAGATATTACTGTTTGTGCATTTACAATATTCATTGATTTTTGCCATTGAAAAACATGTTTTTCATATACCAGAAATGTTTGAAGCTACTGACTGAATGAAAGGAGCTGGCATCTCACTCTCTTTGAATCTTCTTTATCATGCTAGGATTAACAGGAAAAAGCAAAAAATTTCAGAATTGCACCTTGCAATGTGGAGATATTACTGTTTGTGCATTTACAATATTCATTGATTTTTGCCATTGAAAAACATGTTTTTCATATACCAGAAATGTTTGAAGCTACTGACTGAATGAAAGGAGCTGGCATCTCACTCTCTTTGAATCTTCTTTATCATGCTAGGATTAACAGGAAAAAGCAAAAAATTTCAGAATTGCACCTTGCAATGTGGAGATATTACTGTTTGTGCATTTACAATATTCATTGATTTTTGCCATTGAAAAACGTCCAGAAATGTTTGAAGCTACTGACTGAATGAAAGGAGCTGGCATCTCACTCTCTTTGAATCTTCTTTATCATGCTAGGATTAACAGGAAAAAGCTAAAAATTTCAGAATTGCACCGTGCAATGTGGAGATATTACTGTTTGTGCATTTACAATATTCATTGATTTTTGCCATTGAAAAACATGTTTTTCATATACCAGAAATGTTTGAAGCTACTGACTGAATGAAAGGAGCTGGCATCTCACTCTCTTTGAATCTTCTTTATCATGCTAGGATTAGCAGGAAAAAGCAAAAAATTTCAGAATTGCACCTTGCAATGTGGAGATATTACTGTTTGTGCATTTACAATATTCATTGATTTTTGCCATTGAAAAACATGTTTTTCATATACCAGAAATGTTTGAAGCTACTGACTGAATGAAAGGAGCTGGCATCTCACTCTCTTTGAATCTTCTTTATCATGCTAGGATTAACAGGAAAAAGCAAAAAATTTCAGAATTGCACCTTGCAATGTGGAGATATTACTGTTTGTGCATTTACAATATTCATTGATTTTTGCCATTGAAAAACATGTTTTTCATATACCAGAAATGTTTGAAGCTACTGACTGAATGAAAGGAGCTGGCATCTCACTCTCTTTGAATCTTCTTTATCATGCTAGGATTAACAGGAAAAAGCTAAAAATTTCAGAATTGCACCGTGCAATGTGGAGATATTACTGTTTGTGCATTTACAATATTCATTGATTTTTGCCATTGAAAAACATGTTTTTCATATACCAGAAATGTTTGAAGCTACTGACTGAATGAAAGGAGCTGGCATCTCACTCTCTTTGAATCTTCTTTATCATGCTAGGATTAGCAGGAAAAAGCAAAAAATTTCAGAATTGCACCTTGCAATGTGGAGATATTACTGTTTGTGCATTTACAATATTCATTGATTTTTGCCATTGAAAAACGTCCAGAAATGTTTGAAGCTACTGACTGAATGAAAGGAGCTGGCATCTCACTCTCTTTGAATCTTCTTTATCATGCTAGGATTAGCAGGAAAAAGCAAAAAATTTCAGAATTGCACCTTGCAATGTGGAGATATTACTGTTTGTGCATTTACAATATTCATTGATTTTTGCCATTGAAAAACATGTTTTTCATATACCAGAAATGTTTGAAGCTACTGACTGAATGAAAGGAGCTGGCATCTCACTCTGAATCTTCTTTATCATGCTAGGATTAGCAGGAAAAAGCAAACAATTTCAGAATTGCACCTTGCAATGTGGAGATATTACTGTTTGTGCATTTACAATATTCATTGATTTTTGCCATTGAAAAACATGTTTTTCATATACCAGAAATGTTTGAAGCTACTGACTGAATGAAAGGAGCTGGCATCTCACTCTCTTTGAATCTTCTTTATCATGCTAGGATTAACAGGAAAAAGCTAAAAATTTCAGAATTGCACCGTGCAATGTGGAGATATTACTGTTTGTGCATTTACAATATTCATTGATTTTTGCCATTGAAAAACATGTTTTTCATATACCAGAAATGTTTGAAGCTACTGACTGATTGAAAGGAGCTGGCATCTCACTCTCTTTGAATCTTCTTTATCATGCTAGGATTAGCAGGAAAAAGCAAAAAATTTCAGAATTGCACCTTGCAATGTGGAGATATTACTGTTTGTGCATTTACAATATTCATTGATTTTTGCCATTGAAAAACATGTTTTTCATATACCAGAAATGTTTGAAGCTACTGACTGAATGAAAGGAGCTGGCATCTCACTCTCTTTGAATCTTCTTTATCATGCTAGGATTAACAGGAAAAAGCAAAAAATTTCAGAATTGCACCTTGCAATGTGGAGATATTACTGTTTGTGCATTTACAATATTCATTGATTTTTGCCATTGAAAAACATGTTTTTCATATACCAGAAATGTTTGAAGCTACTGACTGAATGAAAGGAGCTGGCATCTCACTCTCTTTGAATCTTCTTTATCATGCTAGGATTAACAGGAAAAAGCAAAAAATTTCAGAATTGCACCTTGCAATGTGGAGATATTACTGTTTGTGCATTTACAATATTCATTGATTTTTGCCATTGAAAAACGTCCAGAAATGTTTGAAGCTACTGACTGAATGAAAGGAGCTGGCATCTCACTCTCTTTGAATCTTCTTTATCATGCTAGGATTAACAGGAAAAAGCAAAAAATTTCAGAATTGCACCGTGCAATGTGGAGATATTACTGTTTGTGCATTTACAATATTCATTGATTTTTGCCATTGAAAAACATGTTTTTCATATACCAGAAATGTTTGAAGCTACTGACTGAATGAAAGGAGCTGGCATCTCACTCTCTTTGAATCTTCTTTATCATGCTAGGATTAGCAGGAAAAAGCAAAAAATTTCAGAATTGCACCTTGCAATGTGGAGATATTACTGTTTGTGCATTTACAATATTCATTGATTTTTGCCATTGAAAAACATGTTTTTCATATACCAGAAATGTTTGAAGCTACTGACTGAATGAAAGGAGCTGGCATCTCACTCTCTTTGAATCTTCTTTATCATGCTAGGATTAACAGGAAAAAGCAAAAAATTTCAGAATTGCACCTTGCAATGTGGAGATATTACTGTTTGTGCATTTACAATATTCATTGATTTTTGCCATTGAAAAACATGTTTTTCATATACCAGAAATGTTTGAAGCTACTGACTGAATGAAAGGAGCTGGCATCTCACTCTCTTTGAATCTTCTTTATCATGCTAGGATTAACAGGAAAAAGCTAAAAATTTCAGAATTGCACCGTGCAATGTGGAGATATTACTGTTTGTGCATTTACAATATTCATTGATTTTTGCCATTGAAAAACATGTTTTTCATATACCAGAAATGTTTGAAGCTACTGACTGAATGAAAGGAGCTGGCATCTCACTCTCTTTGAATCTTCTTTATCATGCTAGGATTAGCAGGAAAAAGCAAAAAATTTCAGAATTGCACCTTGCAATGTGGAGATATTACTGTTTGTGCATTTACAATATTCATTGATTTTTGCCATTGAAAAACGTCCAGAAATGTTTGAAGCTACTGACTGAATGAAAGGAGCTGGCATCTCACTCTCTTTGAATCTTCTTTATCATGCTAGGATTAGCAGGAAAAAGCAAAAAATTACAGAATTGCACCTTGCAATGTGGAGATATTACTGTTTGTGCATTTACAATATTCATTGATTTTTGCCATTGAAAAACATGTTTTTCATATACCAGAAATGTTTGAAGCTACTGACTGAATGAAAGGAGCTGGCATCTCACTCTGAATCTTCTTTATCATGCTAGGATTAGCAGGAAAAAGCAAACAATTTCAGAATTGCACCTTGCAATGTGGAGATATTACTGTTTGTGCATTTACAATATTCATTGATTTTGCCATTGAAAAACATGTTTTTCATATACCAGAAATGTTTGAAGCTACTGACTGAATGAAAGGAGCTGGCATCTCACTCTCTTTGAATCTTCTTTATCATGCTAGGATTAACAGGAAAAAGCTAAAAATTTCAGAATTGCACCGTGCAATGTGGAGATATTACTGTTTGTGCATTTACAATATTCATTGATTTTTGCCATTGAAAAACATGTTTTTCATATACCAGAAATGTTTGAAGCTACTGACTGATTGAAAGGAGCTGGCATCTCACTCTCTTTGAATCTTCTTTATCATGCTAGGATTAGCAGGAAAAAGCAAAAAATTTCAGAATTGCACCTTGCAATGTGGAGATATTACTGTTTGTGCATTTACAATATTCATTGATTTTTGCCATTGAAAAACATGTTTTTCATATACCAGAAATGTTTGAAGCTACTGACTGAATGAAAGGAGCTGGCATCTCACTCTCTTTGAATCTTCTTTATCATGCTAGGATTAACAGGAAAAAGCAAAAAATTTCAGAATTGCACCTTGCAATGTGGAGATATTACTGTTTGTGCATTTACAATATTCATTGATTTTTGCCATTGAAAAATGTTTTTCATATACCAGAAATGTTTGAAGCTACTGACTGAATGAAAGGAGCTGGCATCTCACTCTCTTTGAATCTTCTTTATCATGCTAGGATTAACAGGAAAAAGCAAAAAATTTCAGAATTGCACCTTGCAATGTGGAGATATTACTGTTTGTGCATTTACAATATTCATTGATTTTTGCCATTGAAAAACATGTTTTTCATATACCAGAAATGTTTGAAGCTACTGACTGAATGAAAGGAGCTGGCATCTCACTCTCTTTGAATCTTCTTTATCATGCTAGGATTAACAGGAAAAAGCTAAAAATTTCAGAATTGCACCGTGCAATGTGGAGATATTACTGTTTGTGCATTTACAATTTTCATTGATTTTTGCCATTGAAAAACATGTTTTTCATATACCAGAAATGTTTGAAGCTACTGACTGAATGAAAGGAGCTGGCATCTCACTCTCTTTGAATCTTCTTTATCATGCTAGGATTAGCAGGAAAAAGCAAAAAATTTCAGAATTGCACCTTGCAATGTGGAGATATTACTGTTTGTGCATTTACAATATTCATTGATTTTTGCCATTGAAAAACATGTTTTTCATATACCAGAAATGTTTGAAGCTACTGACTGAATGAAAGGAGCTGGCATCTCACTCTCTTTGAATCTTCTTTATCATGCTAGGATTAACAGGAAAAAGCTAAAAATTTCAGAATTGCACCGTGCAATGTGGAGATATTACTGTTTGTGCATTTACAATATTCATTGATTTTTGCCATTGAAAAACATGTTTTTCATATACCAGAAATGTTTGAAGCTACTGACTGAATGAAAGGAGCTGGCATCTCACTCTCTTTGAATCTTCTTTATCATGCTAGGATTAGCAGGAAAAAGCAAAAAATTTCAGAATTGCACCTTGCAATGTGGAGATATTACTGTTTGTGCATTTACAATATTCATTGATTTTTGCCATTGAAAAACATGTTTTTCATATACCAGAAATGTTTGAAGCTACTGACTGAATGAAAGGAGCTGGCATCTCACTCTCTTTGAATCTTCTTTATCATGCTAGGATTAACAGGAAAAAGCAAAAAATTTCAGAATTGCACCTTGCAATGTGGAGATATTACTGTTTGTGCATTTACAATATTCATTGATTTTTGCCATTGAAAAACATGTTTTTCATATACCAGAAATGTTTGAAGCTACTGACTGAATGAAAGGAGCTGGCATCTCACTCTCTTTGAATCTTCTTTATCATGCTAGGATTAACAGGAAAAAGCTAAAAATTTCAGAATTGCACCGTGCAATGTGGAGATATTACTGTTTGTGCATTTACAATATTCATTGATTTTTGCCATTGAAAAACATGTTTTTCATATACCAGAAATGTTTGAAGCTACTGACTGAATGAAAGGAGCTGGCATCTCACTCTCTTTGAATCTTCTTTATCATGCTAGGATTAGCAGGAAAAAGCAAAAAATTTCAGAATTGCACCTTGCAATGTGGAGATATTACTGTTTGTGCATTTACAATATTCATTGATTTTTGCCATTGAAAAACATGTTTTTCATATACCAGAAATGTTTGAAGCTACTGACTGAATGAAAGGAGCTGGCATCTCACTCTCTTTGAATCTTCTTTATCATGCAAGGATTAACAGGAAAAAGCTAAAAATTTCAGAATTGCACCGTGCAATGTGGAGATATTACTGTTTGTGCATTTACAATATTCATTGATTTTTGCCATTGAAAAACATGTTTTTCATATACCAGAAATGTTTGAAGCTACTGACTGAATGAAAGGAGCTGGCATCTCACTCTCTTTGAATCTTCTTTATCATGCTAGGATTAGCAGGAAAAAGCAAAAAATTTCAGAATTGCACCTTGCAATGTGGAGATATTACTGTTTGTGCATTTACAATATTCATTGATTTTTGCCATTGAAAAACATGTTTTTCATATACCAGAAATGTTTGAAGCTACTGACTGAATGAAAGGAGCTGGCATCTCACTCTCTTTGAATCTTCTTTATCATGCTAGGATTAACAGGAAAAAGCTAAAAATTTCAGAATTGCACCGTGCAATGTGGAGATATTACTGTTTGTGCATTTACAATATTCATTGATTTTTGCCATTGAAAAACATGTTTTTCATATACCAGAAATGTTTGAAGCTACTGACTGAATGAAAGGAGCTGGCATCTCACTCTCTTTGAATCTTCTTTATCATGCTAGGATTAGCAGGAAAAAGCAAAAAATTTCCGAATTGCACCTTGCAATGTGGAGATATTACTGTTTGTGCATTTACAATATTCATTGATTTTTGCCATTGAAAAACATGTTTTTCATATACCAGAAATGTTTGAAGCTACTGACTGAATGAAAGGAGCTGGCATCTCACTCTCTTTGAATCTTTTTTATCATGCTAGGATTAGCAGGATAAAGCAAAAAATTTCAGAATTGCACCTTGCAATGTGGAGATATTACTGTTTGTGCATTTACAATATTCATTGATTTTTGCCATTGAAAAACATGTTTTTCATATACCAGAAATGTTTGAAGCTACTGACTGAATGAAAGGAGCTGGCATCTCACTCTCTTTGAATCTTCTTTATCATGCTAGGATTAGCAGGAAAAAGCAAAAAATTTCCGAATTGCACCTTGCAATGTGGAGATATTACTGTTTGTGCATTTACAATATTCATTGATTTTTGCCATTGAAAAACATGTTTTTCATATACCAGAAATGTTTGAAGCTACTGACTGAATGAAAGGAGCTGGCATCTCACTCTCTTTGAATCTTCTTTATCATGCTAGGATTAGCAGGATAAAGCAAAAAATTTCAGAATTGCACCTTGCAATGTGGAGATATTACTGTTTGTGCATTTACAATATTCATTGATTTTTGCCATTGAAAAACATGTTTTTCATATACCAGAAATGTTTGAAGCTACTGACTGAATGAAAGGAGCTGGCATCTCACTCTCTTTGAATCTTCTTTATCATGCTAGGATTAACAGGAAAAAGCAAAAAATTTCAGAATTGCACCTTGCAATGTGGAGATATTACTGTTTGTGCATTTACAATATTCATTGATTTTTGCCATTGAAAAACGTCCAGAAATATTTGAAGCTACTGACTGAATGAAAGGAGCTGGCATCTCACTCTCTTTGAATCTTCTTTATCATGCTAGGATTAGCAGGAAAAAGCAAAAAATTTCAGAATTGCACCTTGCAATGTGGAGATATTACTGTTTATGCATTTACAATATTCATTGATTTTTGCCATTGAAAAACATGTTTTTCATATACCAGAAATGTTTGAAGCTACTGACTGAATGAAAGGAGCTGGCATCTCACTCTGAATCTTCTTTATCATGCTAGGATTAGCAGGAAAAAGCAAACAATTTCAGAATTGCACCTTGCAATGTGGAGATATTACTGTTTGTGCATTTACAATATTCATTGATTTTTGCCATTGAAAAACATGTTTTTCATATACCAGAAATGTTTGAAGCTACTGACTGAATGAAAGGAGCTGGCATCTCACTCTCTTTGAATCTTCTTTATCATGCTAGGATTAACAGGAAAAAGCTAAAAATTTCAGAATTGCACCGTGCAATGTGGAGATATTACTGTTTGTGCATTTACAATATTCATTGATTTTTGCCATTGAAAAACATGTTTTTCATATACCAGAAATGTTTGAAGCTACTGACTGATTGAAAGGAGCTGGCATCTCACTCTCTTTGAATCTTCTTTATCATGCTAGGATTAGCAGGAAAAAGCAAAAAATTTCAGAATTGCACCTTGCAATGTGGAGATATTACTGTTTGTGCATTTACAATATTCATTGATTTTTGCCATTGAAAAACATGTTTTTCATATACCAGAAATGTTTGAAGCTACTGACTGAATGAAAGGATCTGGCATCTCACTCTCTTTGAATCTTCTTTATCATGCTAGGATTAACAGGAAAAAGCAAAAAATTTCAGAATTGCACCTTGCAATGTGGAGATATTACTGTTTGTGCATTTACAATATTCATTGATTTTTGCCATTGAAAAACATGTTTTTCATATACCAGAAATGTTTGAAGCTACTGACTGAATGAAAGGAGCTGGCATCTCACTCTCTTTGAATCTTCTTTATCATGCTAGGAATAACAGGAAAAAGCAAAAAATTTCAGAATTGCACCTTGCAATATGGAGATATTACTGTTTGTGCATTTACAATATTCATTGATTTTTGCCATTGAAAAACGTCCAGAAATGTTTGAAGCTACTGACTGAATGAAAGGAGCTGGCATCTCACTCTCTTTGAATCTTCTTTATCATGCTAGGATTAACAGGAAAAAGCTAAAAATTTCAGAATTGCACCGTGCAATGTGGAGATATTACTGTTTGTGCATTTACAATATTCATTGATTTTTGCCATTGAAAAACATGTTTTTCATATACCAGAAATGTTTGAAGCTACTGACTGAATGAAAGGAGCTGGCATCTCACTCTCTTTGAATCTTCTTTATCATGCTAGGATTAGCAGGAAAAAGCAAAAAATTTCAGAATTGCACCTTGCAATGTGGAGATATTACTGTTTGTGCATTTACAATATTCATTGATTTTTGCCATTGAAAAACATGTTTTTCATATACCAGAAATGTTTGAAGCTACTGACTGAATGAAAGGAGCTGGCATCTCACTCTCTTTGAATCTTCTTTATCATGCTAGGATTAACAGGAAAAAGCAAAAAATTTCAGAATTGCACCTTGCAATGTGGAGATATTACTGTTTGTGCATTTACAATATTCATTGATTTTTGCCATTGAAAAACATGTTTTTCATATACCAGAAATGTTTGAAGCTACTGACTGAATGAAAGGAGCTGGCATCTCACTCTCTTTGAATCTTCTTTATCATGCTAGGATTAACAGGAAAAAGCTAAAAATTTCAGAATTGCACCGTGCAATGTGGAGATATTACTGTTTGTGCATTTACAATATTCATTGATTTTTGCCATTGAAAAACATGTTTTTCATATACCAGAAATGTTTGAAGCTACTGACTGAATGAAAGGAGCTGGCATCTCACTCTCTTTGAATCTTCTTTATCATGCTAGGATTAGCAGGAAAAAGCAAAAAATTTCAGAATTGCACCTTGCAATGTGGAGATATTACTGTTTGTGCATTTACAATATTCATTGATTTTTGCCATTGAAAAACATGTTTTTCATATACCAGAAATGTTTGAAGCTACTGACTGAATGAAAGGAGCTGGCATCTCACTCTGAATCTTCTTTATCATGCTAGGATTAGCAGGAAAAAGCAAACTATTTCAGAATTGCACCTTGCAATGTGGAGATATTACTGTTTGTGCATTTACAATATTCATTGATTTTTGCCATTGAAAAACATGTTTTTCATATACCAGAAATGTTTGAAGCTACTGACTGAATGAAAGGAGCTGGCATCTCACTCTCTTTGAATCTTCTTTATCATGCTAGGATTAACAGGAAAAAGCAAAAAATTTCAGAATTGCACCTTGCAATGTGGAGATATTACTGTTTGTGCATTTACAATATTCATTGATTTTTGCCATTGAAAAACATGTTTTTTATATACCAGAAATGTTTGAAGCTACTGACTGAATGAAAGGAGCTGGCATCTCACTCTCTTTGAATCTTCTTTATCATGCTAGGATTAACAGGAAAAAGCAAAAAATTTCAGAATTGCACCTTGCAATGTGGAGATATTACTGTTTGTGCATTTACAATATTCATTGATTTTTGCCATTGAAAAACGTCCAGAAATGTTTGAAGCTACTGACTGAATGAAAGGAGCTGGCATCTCACTCTCTTTGAATCTTCTTTATCATGCTAGGATTAACAGGAAAAAGCTAAAAATTTCAGAATTGCACCGTGCAATGTGGAGATATTACTGTTTGTGCATTTACAATATTCATTGATTTTTGCCATTGAAAAACATGTTTTTCATATACCAGAAATGTTTGAAGCTACTGACTGAATGAAAGGAGCTGGCATCTCACTCTCTTTGAATCTTCTTTATCATGCTAGGATTAGCAGGAAAAAGCAAAAAATTTCAGAATTGCACCTTGCAATGTGGAGATATTACTGTTTGTGCATTTACAATATTCATTGATTTTTGCCATTGAAAAACATGTTTTTCATATACCAGAAATGTTTGAAGCTACTGACTGAATGAAAGGAGCTGGCATCTCACTCTCTTTGAATCTTCTTTATCATGCTAGGATTAACAGGAAAAAGCAAAAAATTTCAGAATTGCACCTTGCAATGTGGAGATATTACTGTTTGTGCATTTACAATATTCATTGATTTTTGCCATTGAAAAACATGTTTTTCATATACCAGAAATGTTTGAAGCTACTGACTGAATGAAAGGAGCTGGCATCTCACTCTCTTTGAATCTTCTTTATCATGCTAGGATTAACAGGAAAAAGCTAAAAATTTCAGAATTGCACCGTGCAATGTGGAGATATTAATGTTTGTGCATTTACAATATTCATTGATTTTTGCCATTGAAAAACATGTTTTTCATATACCAGAAATGTTTGAAGCTACTGACTGAATGAAAGGAGCTGGCATCTCACTCTCTTTGAATCTTCTTTATCATGCTAGGATTAGCAGGAAAAAGCAAAAAATTTCAGAATTGCACCTTGCAATGTGGAGATATTACTGTTTGTGCATTTACAATATTCATTGATTTTTGCCATTGAAAAACATGTTTTTCATATACCAGAAATGTTTGAAGCTACTGACTGAATGAAAGGAGCTGGCATCTCATTCTCTTTGAATCTTCTTTATCATGCTAGGATTAACAGGAAAAAGCAAAAAATTTCAGAATTGCACCTTGCAATGTGGAGATATTACTGTTTGTGCATTTACAATATTCATTGATTTTTGCCATTGAAAAACATGTTTTTCATATACCAGAAATGTTTGAAGCTACTGACTGAATGAAAGGAGCTGGCATCTCACTCTCTTTGAATCTTCTTTATCATGCTAGGATTAACAGGAAAAAGCTAAAAATTTCAGAATTGCACCGTGCAATGTGGAGATATTACTGTTTGTGCATTTACAATATTCATTGATTTTTGCCATTGAAAAACATGTTTTTCATATACCAGAAATGTTTGAAGCTACTGACTGAATGAAAGGAGCTGGCATCTCACTCTCTTTGAATCTTCTTTATCATGCTAGGATTAGCAGGAAAAAGCAAAAAATTTCAGAATTGCACCTTGCAATGTGGAGATATTACTGTTTGTGCATTTACAATATTCATTGATTTTTGCCATTGAAAAACATGTTTTTCATATACCAGAAATGTTTGAAGCTACTGACTGAATGAAAGGAGCTGGCATCTCACTCTCTTTGAATCTTCTTTATCATGCTAGGATTAACAGGAAAAAGCTAAAAATTTCAGAATTGCACCTTGCAATGTGGAGATATTACTGTTTGTGCATTTACAATATTCATTGATTTTTGCCATTGAAAAACATGTTTTTCATATACCAGAAATGTTTGAAGCTACTGACTGAATGAAAGGAGCTGGCATCTCACTCTCTTTGAATCTTCTTTATCATGCTAGGATTAGCAGGAAAAAGCAAAAAATTTCAGAATTGCACCTTGCAATGTGGAGATATTACTGTTTGTGCATTTACAATATTCATTGATTTTTGCCATTGAAAAACATGTTTTTCATATACCAGAAATGTTTGAAGCTACTGACTGAATGAAAGGAGCTGGCATCTCACTCTCTTTGAATCTTCTTTATCATGCTAGGATTAACAGGAAAAAGCAAAAAATTTCAGAATTGCACCGTGCAATGTGGAGATATTACTGTTTGTGCATTTACAATATTCATTGATTTTTGCCATTGAAAAACATGTTTTTCATATACCAGAAATGTTTGAAGCTACTGACTGAATGAAAGGAGCTGGCATCTCACTCTCTTTGAATCTTCTTTATCATGCTAGGATTAGCAGGAAAAAGCTAAAAATTTCAGAATTGCACCTTGCAATGTGGAGATATTACTGTTTGTGCATTTACAATATTCATTGATTTTTGCCATTGAAAAACATGTTTTTCATATACCAGAAATGTTTGAAGCTACTGACTGATTGAAAGGAGCTGGCATCTCACTCTCTTTGAATCTTCTTTATCATGCTAGGATTAGCAGGAAAAAGCAAAAAATTTCAGAATTGCACCTTGCAATGTGGAGATATTACTGTTTGTGCATTTACAATATTCATTGATTTTTGCCATTGAAAAACATGTTTTTCATATACCAGAAATGTTTGAAGCTACTGACTGAATGAAAGGAGCTGGCATCTCACTCTCTTTGAATCTTCTTTATCATGCTAGGATTAACAGGAAAAAGCTAAAAATTTCAGAATTGCACCGTGCAATGTGGAGATATTACTGTTTGTGCATTTACAATATTCATTGATTTTTGCCATTGAAAAACATGTTTTTCATATACCAGAAATGTTTGAAGCTACTGACTGAATGAAAGGAGCTGGCATCTCACTCTCTTTGAATCTTCTTTATCATGCTAGGATTAGCAGGAAAAAGCAAAAAATTTCAGAATTGCACCTTGCAATGTGGAGATATTACTGTTTGTGCATTTACAATATTCATTGATTTTTGCCATTGAAAAACATGTTTTTCATATACCAGAAATGTTTGAAGCTACTGACTGAATGAAAGGAGCTGGCATCTCACTCTCTTTGAATCTTCTTTATCATGCTAGGATTAACAGGAAAAAGCAAAAAATTTCAGAATTGCACCTTGCAATGTGGAGATATTACTGTTTGTGCATTTACAATATTCATTGATTTTTGCCATTGAAAAACATGTTTTTCATATACCAGAAATGTTTGAAGCTACTGACTGAATGAAAGGAGCTGGCATCTCACTCTCTTTGAATCTTCTTTATCATGCTAGGATTAACAGGAAAAAGCAAAAAATTTCAGAATTGCACCTTGCAATGTGGAGATATTACTGTTTGTGCATTTACAATATTCATTGATTTTTGCCATTGAAAAACGTCCAGAAATGTTTGAAGCTACTGACTGAATGAAAGGAGCTGGCATCTCACTCTCTTTGAATCTTCTTTATCATGCTAGGATTAACAGGAAAAAGCTAAAAATTTCAGAATTGCACCGTGCAATGTGGAGATATTACTGTTTGTGCATTTACAATATTCATTGATTTTTGCCATTGAAAAACATGTTTTTCATATACCAGAAATGTTTGAAGCTACTGACTGAATGAAAGGAGCTGGCATCTCACTCTCTTTGAATCTTCTTTATCATGCTAGGATTAGCAGGAAAAAGCAAAAAATTTCAGAATTGCACCTTGCAATGTGGAGATATTACTGTTTGTGCATTTACAATATTCATTGATTTTTGCCATTGAAAAACATGTTTTTCATATACCAGAAATGTTTGAAGCTACTGACTGAATGAAAGGAGCTGGCATCTCACTCTCTTTGAATCTTCTTTATCATGCTAGGATTAACAGGAAAAAGCAAAAAATTTCAGAATTGCACCTTGCAATGTGGAGATATTACTGTTTGTGCATTTACAATATTCATTGATTTTTGCCATTGAAAAACATGTTTTTCATATACCAGAAATGTTTGAAGCTACTGACTGAATGAAAGGAGCTGGCATCTCACTCTCTTTGAATCTTCTTTATCATGCTAGGATTAACAGGAAAAAGCTAAAAATTTCAGAATTGCACCGTGCAATGTGGAGATATTACTGTTTGTGCATTTACAATATTCATTGATTTTTGCCATTGAAAAACATGTTTTTCATATACCAGAAATGTTTGAAGCTACTGACTGAATGAAAGGAGCTGGCATCTCACTCTCTTTGAATCTTCTTTATCATGCTAGGATTAGCAGGAAAAAGCAAAAAATTTCAGAATTGCACCTTGCAATGTGGAGATATTACTGTTTGTGCATTTACAATATTCATTGATTTTTGCCATTGAAAAACATGTTTTTCATATACCAGAAATGTTTGAAGCTACTGACTGAATGAAAGGAGCTGGCATCTCACTCTCTTTGAATCTTCTTTATCATGCTAGGATTAACAGGAAAAAGCTAAAAATTTCAGAATTGCACCTTGCAATGTGGAGATATTACTGTTTGTGCATTTACAATATTCATTGATTTTTGCCATTGAAAAACATGTTTTTCATATACCAGAAATGTTTGAAGCTACTGACTGAATGAAAGGAGCTGGCATCTCACTCTCTTTGAATCTTCTTTATCATGCTAGGATTAGCAGGAAAAAGCAAAAAATTTCAGAATTGCACCTTGCAATGTGGAGATATTACTGTTTGTGCATTTACAATATTCATTGATTTTTGCCATTGAAAAACATGTTTTTCATATACCAGAAATGTTTGAAGCTACTGACTGAATGAAAGGAGCTGGCATCTCACTCTCTTTGAATCTTCTTTATTATGCTAGGATTAACAGGAAAAAGCTAAAAATTTCAGAATTGCACCGTGCAATGTGGAGATTTTACTGTTTGTGCATTTACAATATTCATTGATTTTTGCCATTGAAAAACATGTTTTTCATATACCAGAAATGTTTGAAGCTACTGACTGAATGAAAGGAGCTGGCATCTCACTCTCTTTGAATCTTCTTTATCATGCTAGGATTAGCAGGAAAAAGCAAAAAATTTCAGAATTGCACCTTGCAATGTGGAGATATTACTGTTTGTGCATTTACAATATTCATTGATTTTTGCCATTGAAAAACATGTTTTTCATATACCAGAAATGTTTGAAGCTACTGACTGAATGAAAGGAGCTGGCATCTCACTCTCTTTGAATCTTCTTTATCATGCTAGGATTAACAGAAAAAAGCAAAAAATTTCAGAATTGCACCTTGCAATGTGGAGATATTACTGTTTGTGCATTTACAATATTCATTGATTTTTGCCATTGAAAAACATGTTTTTCATATACCAGAAATGTTTGAAGCTACTAACTGAATGAAAGGAGCTGGCATCTCACTCTCTTTGAATCTTCTTTATCATGCTAGGATTAACAGGAAAAAGCTAAAAATTTCAGAATTGCACCGTGCAATGTGGAGATATTACTGTTTGTGCATTTACAATATTCATTGATTTTTGCCATTGAAAAACATGTTTTTCATATACCAGAAATGTTTGAAGCTACTGACTGATTGAAAGGAGCTGGCATCTCACTCTCTTTGAATCTTCTTTATCATGCTAGGATTAGCAGGAAAAAGCAAAAAATTTCAGAATTGCACCTTGCAATGTGGAGATATTACTGTTTGTGCATTTACAATATTCATTGATTTTTGCCATTGAAAAACATGTTTTTCATATACCAGAAATGTTTGAAGCTACTGACTGAATGAAAGGAGCTGGCATCTCACTCTCTTTGAATCTTCTTTATCATGCTAGGATTAACAGGAAAAAGCAAAAAATTTCAGAATTGCACCTTGCAATGTGGAGATATTACTGTTTGTGCATTTACAATATTCATTGATTTTTGCCATTGAAAAACATGTTTTTCATATACCAGAAATGTTTGAAGCTACTGACTGAATGAAAGGAGCTGGCATCTCACTCTCTTTGAATCTTCTTTATCATGCTAGGATTAACAGGAAAAAGCAAAAAATTTCAGAATTGCACCTTGCAATGTGGAGATATTACTGTTTGTGCATTTACAATATTCATTGATTTTCGCCATTGAAAAACGTCCAGAAATGTTTGAAGCTACTGACTGAATGAAAGGAGCTGGCATCTCACTCTCTTTGAATCTTCTTTATCATGCTAGGATTAACAGGAAAAAGCTAAAAATTTCAGAATTGCACCGTGCAATGTGGAGATATTACTGTTTGTGCATTTACAATATTCATTGATTTTTGCCATTGAAAAACATGTTTTTCATATACCAGAAATGTTTGAAGCTACTGACTGAATGAAAGGAGCTGGCATCTCACTCTCTTTGAATCTTCTTTATCATGCTAGGATTAGCAGGAAAAAGCAAAAAATTTCAGAATTGCACCTTGCAATGTGGAGATATTACTGTTTGTGCATTTACAATATTCATTGATTTTTGCCATTGAAAAACATGTTTTTCATATACCAGAAATGTTTGAAGCTACTGACTGAATGAAAGGAGCTGGCATCTCACTCTCTTTGAATCTTCTTTATCATGCTAGGATTAACAGGAAAAAGCAAAAAATTTCAGAATTGCACCTTGCAATGTGGAGATATTACTGTTTGTGCATTTACAATATTCATTGATTTTTGCCATTGAAAAACATGTTTTTCATATACCAGAAATGTTTGAAGCTACTGACTGAATGAAAGGAGCTGGCATCTCACTCTCTTTGAATCTTCTTTATCATGCTAGGATTAACAGGGAAAAGCAAAAAATTTCAGAATTGCACCTTGCAATGTGGAGATATTACTGTTTGTGCATTTACAATATTCATTGATTTTTGCCATTGAAAAACGTCCAGAAATGTTTGAAGCTACTGACTGAATGAAAGGAGCTGGCATCTCACTCTCTTTGAATCTTCTTTATCATGCTAGGATTAACAGGAAAAAGCTAAAAATTTCAGAATTGCACCGTGCAATGTGGAGATATTACTGTTTGTGCAATTACAATATTCATTGATTTTTGCCATTGAAAAACATGTTTTTCATATACCAGAAATGTTTGAAGCTACTGACTGAATGAAAGGAGCTGGCATCTCACTCTCTTTGAATCTTCTTTATCATGCTAGGATTAGCAGGAAAAAGCAAAAAATTTCAGAATTGCACCTTGCAATGTGGAGATATTACTGTTTGTGCATTTACAATATTCATTGATTTTTGCCATTGAAAAACATGTTTTTCATATACCAGAAATGTTTGAAGCTACTGACTGAATGAAAGGAGCTGGCATCTCACTCTCTTTGAATCTTCTTTATCATGCTAGGATTAACAGGAAAAAGCAAAAAATTTCAGAATTGCACCTTGCAATGTGGAGATATTACTGTTTGTGCATTTACAATATTCATTGATTTTTGCCATTGAAAAACATGTTTTTCATATACCAGAAATGTTTGAAGCTACTGACTGAATGAAAGGAGCTGGCATCTCACTCTCTTTGAATCTTCTTTATCATGCTAGGATTAACAGGAAAAAGCTAAAAATTTCAGAATTGCACCGTGCAATGTGGAGATATTACTGTTTGTGCATTTACAATATTCATTGATTTTTGCCATTGAAAAACATGTTTTTCATATACCAGAAATGTTTGAAGCTACTGACTGAATGAAAGGAGCTGGCATCTCACTCTCTTTGAATCTTCTTTATCATGCTAGGATTAGCAGGAAAAAGCAAAAAATTTCAGAATTGCACCTTGCAATGTGGAGATATTACTGTTTGTGCATTTACAATATTCATTGATTTTTGCCATTGAAAAACATGTTTTTCATATACCAGAAATGTTTGAAGCTACTGACTGAATGAAAGGAGCTGGCATCTCACTCTCTTTGAATCTTCTTTATCATGCTAGGATTAACAGGAAAAAGCTAAAAATTTCAGAATTGCACCTTGCAATGTGGAGATATTACTGTTTGTGCATTTACAATATTCATTGATTTTTGCCATTGAAAAACATGTTTTTCATATACCAGAAATGTTTGAAGCTACTGACTGAATGAAAGGAGCTGGCATCTCACTCTCTTTGAATCTTCTTTATCATGCTAGGATTAGCAGGAAAAAGCAAAAAATTTCAGAATTGCACCTTGCAATGTGGAGATATTACTGTTTGTGCATTTACAATATTCATTGATTTTTGCCATTGAAAAACATGTTTTTCATATACCAGAAATGTTTGAAGCTACTGACTGAATGAAAGGAGCTGGCATCTCACTCTCTTTGAATCTTCTTTATCATGCTAGGATTAACAGGAAAAAGCTAAAAATTTCAGAATTGCACCGTGCAATGTGGAGATTTTACTGTTTGTGCATTTACAATATTCATTGATTTTTGCCATTGAAAAACATGTTTTTCATATACCAGAAATGTTTGAAGCTACTGACTGAATGAAAGGAGCTGGCATCTCACTCTCTTTGAATCTTCTTTATCATGCTAGGATTAGCAGGAAAAAGCAAAAAATTTCAGAATTGCACCTTGCAATGTGGAGATATTACTGTTTGTGCATTTACAATATTCATTGATTTTTGCCATTGAAAAACATGTTTTTCATATACCAGAAATGTTTGAAGCTACTGACTGAATGAAAGGAGCTGGCATCTCACTCTCTTTGAATCTTCTTTATCATGCTAGGATTAACAGAAAAAAGCAAAAAATTTCAGAATTGCACCTTGCAATGTGGAGATATTACTGTTTGTGCATTTACAATATTCATTGATTTTTGCCATTGAAAAACATGTTTTTCATATACCAGAAATGTTTGAAGCTACTAACTGAATGAAAGGAGCTGGCATCTCACTCTCTTTGAATCTTCTTTATCATGCTAGGATTAACAGGAAAAAGCTAAAAATTTCAGAATTGCACCGTGCAATGTGGAGATATTACTGTTTGTGCATTTACAATATTCATTGATTTTTGCCATTGAAAAACATGTTTTTCATATACCAGAAATGTTTGAAGCTACTGACTGAATGAAAGGAGCTGGCATCTCACTCTCTTTGAATCTTCTTTATCATGCTAGGATTAGCAGGAAAAAGCAAAAAATTTCAGAATTGCACCTTGCAATGTGGAGATATTACTGTTTGTGCATTTACAATATTCATTGATTTTTGCCATTGAAAAACATGTTTTTCATATACCAGAAATGTTTGAAGCTACTGACTGAATGAAAGGAGCTGGCATCTCACTCTCTTTGAATCTTCTTTATCATGCTAGGATTAACAGGAAAAAGCTAAAAATTTCAGAATTGCACCGTGCAATGTGGAGATATTACTGTTTGTGCATTTACAATATTCATTGATTTTTGCCATTGAAAAACATGTTTTTCATATACCAGAAATGTTTGAAGCTACTGACTGAATGAAAGGAGCTGGCATCTCACTCTCTTTGAATCTTCTTTATCATGCTAGGATTAGCAGGAAAAAGCAAAAAATTTCAGAATTGCACCTTGCAATGTGGAGATATTACTGTTTGTGCATTTACAATATTCATTGATTTTTGCCATTGAAAAACATGTTTTTCATATACCAGAAATGTTTGAAGCCACTGACTGAATGAAAGGAGCTGGCATCTCACTCTCTTTGAATCTTCTTTATCATGCTAGGATTAACAGGAAAAAGCAAAAAATTTCAGAATTGCACCTTGCAATGTGGAGATATTACTGTTTGTGCATTTACAATATTCATTGATTTTTGCCATTGAAAAACATGTTTTTCATATACCAGAAATGTTTGAAGCTACTGACTGAATGAAAGGAGCTGGCATCTCACTCTCTTTGAATCTTCTTTATCATGCTAGGATTAACAGGAAAAAGCTAAAAATTTCAGAATTGCACCGTGCAATGTGGAGATATTACTGTTTGTGCATTTACAATATTCATTGATTTTTGCCATTGAAAAACATGTTTTTCATATACCAGAAATGTTTGAAGCTACTGACTGAATGAAAGGAGCTGGCATCTCACTCTCTTTGAATCTTCTTTATCATGCTAGGATTAGCAGGAAAAAGCAAAAAATTTCAGAATTGCACCTTGCAATGTGGAGATATTACTGTTTGTGCATTTACAATATTCATTGATTTTTGCCATTGAAAAACATGTTTTTCATATACCAGAAATGTTTGAAGCTACTGACTGAATGAAAGGAGCTGGCATCTCACTCTCTTTGAATCTTCTTTATCACGCTAGGATTAGCAGGAAAAAGCAAAAAATTTCAGAATTGCACCTTGCAATGTGGAGATATTACTGTTTGTGCATTTACAATATTCATTGATTTTTGCCATTGAAAAACATGTTTTTCATATACCAGAAATGTTTGAAGCTACTGACTGAATGAAAGGAGCTGGCATCTCACTCTCTTTGAATCTTCTTTATCATGCTAGGATTAACAGGAAAAAGCTAAAAATTTCAGAATTGCACCTTGCAATGTGGAGATATTACTGTTTGTGCATTTACAATATTCATTGATTTTTGCCATTGAAAAACATGTTTTTCATATACCAGAAATGTTTGAAGCTACTGACTGAATGAAAGGAGCTGGCATCTCACTCTCTTTGAATCTTCTTTATCACGCTAGGATTAGCAGGAAAAAGCAAAAAATTTCAGAATTGCACCTTGCAATGTGGAG
The DNA here is from genome assembly GCF_046119375.1 of Phyllobates terribilis. Lineage (NCBI taxonomy): Eukaryota > Metazoa > Chordata > Amphibia > Anura > Dendrobatidae > Phyllobates > Phyllobates terribilis. Next base: position 22,311 of record NW_027368865.1, on the reverse strand, counting down.
ATATTACTGTTTGTGCATTTACAATATTCATTGATTTTTGCCATTGAAAAACATGTTTTTCATATACCAGAAATGTTTGAAGCTACTGACTGAATGAAAGGAGCTGGCATCTCACTCTCTTTGAATCTTCTTTATCATGCTAGGATTAACAGGAAAAAGCTAAAAATTTCAGAATTGCACCTTGCAATGTGGAGATATTACTGTTTGTGCATTTACAATATTCATTGATTTTTGCCATTGAAAAACATGTTTTTCATATACCAGAAATGTTTGAAGCTACTGACTGAATGAAAGGAGCTGGCATCTCACTCTCTTTGAATCTTCTTTATCATGCTAGGATTAGCAGGAAAAAGCAAAAAATTTCAGAATTGCACCTTGCAATGTGGAGATATTACTGTTTGTGCATTTACAATATTCATTGATTTTTGCCATTGAAAAACATGTTTTTCATATACCAGAAATGTTTGAAGCTACTGACTGAATGAAAGGAGCTGGCATCTCACTCTCTTTGAATCTTCTTTATCATGCTAGGATTAACAGGAAAAAGCTAAAAATTTCAGAATTGCACCGTGCAATGTGGAGATATTACTGTTTGTGCATTTACAATATTCATTGATTTTTGCCATTGAAAAACATGTTTTTCATATACCAGAAATGTTTGAAGCTACTGACTGAATGAAAGGAGCTGGCATCTCACTCTCTTTGAATCTTCTTTATCATGCTAGGATTAGCAGGAAAAAGCAAAAAATTTCCGAATTGCACCTTGCAATGTGGAGATATTACTGTTTGTGCATTTACAATATTCATTGATTTTTGCCATTGAAAAACATGTTTTTCATATACCAGAAATGTTTGAAGCTACTGACTGAATGAAAGGAGCTGGCATCTCACTCTCTTTGAATCTTCTTTATCATGCTAGGATTAGCAGGATAAAGCAAAAAATTTCAGAATTGCACCTTGCAATGTGGAGATATTACTGTTTGTGCATTTACAATATTCATTGATTTTTGCCATTGAAAAACATGTTTTTCATATACCAGAAATGTTTGAAGCTACTGACTGAATGAAATGAGCTGGCATCTCACTCTCTTTGAATCTTCTTTATCATGCTAGGATTAGCAGGAAAAAGCAAAAAATTTCAGAATTGCACCTTGCAATGTGGAGATATTACTGTTTGTGCATTTACAATATTCATTGATTTTTGCCATTGAAAAACATGTTTTTCATATACCAGAAATGTTTGAAGCTACTGACTGAATGAAAGGAGCTGGCATCTCACTCTTTGAATCTTCTTTATCATGCTAGGATTAACAGGAAAAAGCTAAAAATTTCAGAATTGCACCGTGCAATGTGGAGATATTACTGTTTGTGCATTTACAATATTCATTGATTTTTGCCATTGAAAAACATGTTTTTCATATACCAGAAATGTTTGAAGCTACTGACTGATTGAAAGGAGCTGGCATCTCACTCTCTTTGAATCTTCTTTATCATGCTAGGATTAGCAGGAAAAAGCAAAAAATTTCAGAATTGCACCTTGCAATGTGGAGATATTACTGTTTGTGCATTTACAATATTCATTGATTTTTGCCATTGAAAAACATGTTTTTCATATACCAGAAATGTTTGAAGCTACTGACTGAATGAAAGGAGCTGGCATCTCACTCTCTTTGAATCTTCTTTATCATGCTAGGATTAACAGGAAAAAGCAAAAAATTTCAGAATTGCACCTTGCAATGTGGAGATATTACTGTTTGTGCATTTACAATATTCATTGATTTTTGCCATTGAAAAACATGTTTTTCATATACCAGAAATGTTTGAAGCTACTGACTGAATGAAAGGAGCTGGCATCTCACTCTCTTTGAATCTTCTTTATCATGCTAGGAATAACAGGAAAAAGCAAAAAATTTCAGAATTGCACCTTGCAATGTGGAGATATTACTGTTTGTGCATTTACAATATTCATTGATTTTTGCCATTGAAAAACGTCCAGAAATGTTTGAAGCTACTGACTGAATGAAAGGAGCTGGCATCTCACTCTCTTTGAATCTTCTTTATCATGCTAGGATTAACAGGAAAAAGCTAAAAATTTCAGAATTGCACCGTGCAATGTGGAGATATTACTGTTTGTGCATTTACAATATTCATTGATTTTTGCCATTGAAAAACATGTTTTTCATATACCAGAAATGTTTGAAGCTACTGACTGAATGAAAGGAGCTGGCATCTCACTCTCTTTGAATCTTCTTTATCATGCTAGGATTAGCAGGAAAAAGCAAAAAATTTCAGAATTGCACCTTGCAATGTGGAGATATTACTGTTTGTGCATTTACAATATTCATTGATTTTTGCCATTGAAAAACATGTTTTTCATATACCAGAAATGTTTGAAGCTACTGACTGAATGAAAGGAGCTGGCATCTCACTCTCTATGAATCTTCTTTATCATGCTAGGATTAACAGGAAAAAGCAAAAAATTTCAGAATTGCACCTTGCAATGTGGAGATATTACTGTTTGTGCATTTACAATATTCATTGATTTTTGCCATTGAAAAACATGTTTTTCATATACCAGAAATGTTTGAAGCTACTGACTGAATGAAAGGAGCTGGCATCTCACTCTCTTTGAATCTTCTTTATCATGCTAGGATTAACAGGAAAAAGCTAAAAATTTCAGAATTGCACCGTGCAATGTGGAGATATTACTGTTTGTGCATTTACAATATTCATTGATTTTTGCCATTGAAAAACATGTTTTTCATATACCAGAAATGTTTGAAGCTACTGACTGAATGAAAGGAGCTGGCATCTCACTCTCTTTGAATCTTCTTTATCATGCTAGGATTAGCAGGAAAAAGCAAAAAATTTCAGAATTGCACCTTGCAATGTGGAGATATTACTGTTTGTGCATTTACAATATTCATTGATTTTTGCCATTGAAAAACGTCCAGAAATGTTTGAAGCTACTGACTGAATGAAAGGAGCTGGCATCTCACTCTCTTTGAATCTTCTTTATCATGCTAGGATTAGCAGGAAAAAGCAAAAAATTTCAGAATTGCACCTTGCAATGTGGAGATATTACTGTTTGTGCATTTACAATATTCATTGATTTTTGCCATTGAAAAACATGTTTTTCATATACCAGAAATGTTTGAAGCTACTGACTGAATGAAAGGAGCTGGCATCTCACTCTGAATCTTCTTTATCATGCTAGGATTAGCAGGAAAAAGCAAACAATTTCAGAATTGCACCTTGCAATGTGGAGATATTACTGTTTGTGCATTTACAATATTCATTGATTTTTGCCATTGAAAAACATGTTTTTCATATACCAGAAATGTTTGAAGCTACTGACTGAATGAAAGGAGCTGGCATCTCACTCTCTTTGAATCTTCTTTATCATGCTAGGATTAACAGGAAAAAGCTAAAAATTTCAGAATTGCACCGTGCAATGTGGAGATAATAGTTTGTGCATTTACAATATTCATTGATTTTTGCCATTGAAAAACATGTTTTTCATATACCAGAAATGTTTGAAGCTACTGACTGATTGAAAGGAGCTGGCATCTCACTCTCTTTGAATCTTCTTTATCATGCTAGGATTAGCAGGAAAAAGCAAAAAATTTCAGAATTGCACCTTGCAATGTGGAGATATTACTGTTTGTGCATTTACAATATTCATTGATTTTTGCCATTGAAAAACATGTTTTTCATATACCAGAAATGTTTGAAGCTACTGACTGAATGAAAGGAGCTGGCATCTCACTCTCTTTGAATCTTCTTTATCATGCTAGGATTAACAGGAAAAAGCAAAAAATTTCAGAATTGCACCTTGCAATGTGGAGATATTACTGTTTGTGCATTTACAATATTCATTGATTTTTGCCATTGAAAAACATGTTTTTCATATACCAGAAATGTTTGAAGCTACTGACTGAATGAAAGGAGCTGGCATCTCACTCTCTTTGAATCTTCTTTATCATGCTAGGATTAACAGGAAAAAGCAAAAAATTTCAGAATTGCACCTTGCAATGTGGAGATATTACTGTTTGTGCATTTACAATATTCATTGATTTTTGCCATTGAAAAACGTCCAGAAATGTTTGAAGCTACTGACTGAATGAAAGGAGCTGGCATCTCACTCTCTTTGAATCTTCTTTATCATGCTAGGATTAACAGGAAAAAGCTAAAAATTTCAGAATTGCACCGTGCAATGTGGAGATATTACTGTTTGTGCATTTACAATATTCATTGATTTTTGCCATTGAAAAACATGTTTTTCATATACCAGAAATGTTTGAAGCTACTGACTGAATGAAAGGAGCTGGCATCTCACTCTCTTTGAATCTTCTTTATCATGCTAGGATTAGCAGGAAAAAGCAAAAAATTTCAGAATTGCACCTTGCAATGTGGAGATATTACTGTTTGTGCATTTACAATATTCATTGATTTTTGCCATTGAAAAACATGTTTTTCATATACCAGAAATGTTTGAAGCTACTGACTGAATGAAAGGAGCTGGCATCTCACTCTCTTTGAATCTTCTTTATCATGCTAGGATTAACAGGAAAAAGCAAAAAATTTCAGAATTGCACCTTGCAATGTGGAGATATTACTGTTTGTGCATTTACAATATTCATTGATTTTTGCCATTGAAAAACATGTTTTTCATATACCAGAAATGTTTGAAGCTACTGACTGAATGAAAGGAGCTGGCATCTCACTCTCTTTGAATCTTCTTTATCATGCTAGGATTAACAGGAAAAAGCTAAAAATTTCAGAATTGCACCGTGCAATGTGGAGATATTACTGTTTGTGCATTTACAATATTCATTGATTTTTGCCATTGAAAAACATGTTTTTCATATACCAGAAATGTTTGAAGCTACTGACTGAATGAAAGGAGCTGGCATCTCACTCTCTTTGAATCTTCTTTATCATGCTAGGATTAGCAGGAAAAAGCAAAAAATTTCAGAATTGCACCTTGCAATGTGGAGATATTACTGTTTGTGCATTTACAATATTCATTGATTTTTGCCATTGAAAAACATGTTTTTCATATACCAGAAATGTTTGAAGCTACTGACTGAATGAAAGGAGCTGGCATCTCACTCTCTTTGAATCTTCTTTATCATGCTAGGATTAACAGGAAAAAGCTAAAAATTTCAGAATTGCACCTTGCAATGTGGAGATATTACTGTTTGTGCATTTACAATATTCATTGATTTTTGCCATTGAAAAACATGTTTTTCATATACCAGAAATGTTTGAAGCTACTGACTGAATGAAAGGAGGTGGCATCTCACTCTCTTTGAATCTTCTTTATCATGCTAGGATTAGCAGGAAAAAGCAAAAAATTTCAGAATTGCACCTTGCAATGTGGAGATATTACTGTTTGTGCATTTACAATATTCATTGATTTTTGCCATTGAAAAACATGTTTTTCATATACCAGAAATGTTTGAAGCTACTGACTGAATGAAAGGAGCTGGCATCTCACTCTCTTTGAATCTTCTTTATCATGCTAGGATTAACAGGAAAAAGCAAAAAATTTCAGAATTGCACCTTGCAATGTGGAGATATTACTGTTTGTGCATTTACAATATTCATTGATTTTTGCCATTGAAAAACATGTTTTTCATATACCAGAAATGTTTGAAGCTACTGACTGAATGAAAGGAGCTGGCATCTCACTCTCTTTGAATCTTCTTTATCATGCTAGGATTAACAGGAAAAAGCAAAAAATTTCAGAATTGCACCTTGCAATGTGGAGATATTACTGTTTGTGCATTTACAATATTCATTGATTTTTGCCATTGAAAAACGTCCAGAAATGTTTGAAGCTACTGACTGAATGAAAGGAGCTGGCATCTCACTCTCTTTGAATCTTCTTTATCATGCTAGGATTAACAGGAAAAAGCTAAAAATTTCAGAATTGCACCGTGCAATGTGGAGATATTACTGTTTGTGCATTTACAATATTCATTGATTTTTGCCATTGAAAAACATGTTTTTCATATACCAGAAATGTTTGAAGCTACTGACTGAATGAAAGGAGCTGGCATCTCACTCTCTTTGAATCTTCTTTATCATGCTAGGATTAGCAGGAAAAAGCAAAAAATTTCAGAATTGCACCTTGCAATGTGGAGATATTACTGTTTGTGCATTTACAATATTCATTGATTTTTGCCATTGAAAAACATGTTTTTCATATACCAGAAATGTTTGAAGCTACTGACTGAATGAAAGGAGCTGGCATCTCACTCTCTTTGAATCTTCTTTATCATGCTAGGATTAACAGGAAAAAGCAAAAAATTTCAGAATTGCACCTTGCAATGTGGAGATATTACTGTTTGTGCATTTACAATATTCATTGATTTTTGCCATTGAAAAACATGTTTTTCATATACCAGAAATGTTTGAAGCTACTGACTGAATGAAAGGAGCTGGCATCTCACTCTCTTTGAATCTTCTTTATCATGCTAGGATTAACAGGAAAAAGCTAAAAATTTCAGAATTGCACCGTGCAATGTGGAGATATTACTGTTTGTGCATTTACAATATTCATTGATTTTTGCCATTGAAAAACATGTTTTTCATATACCAGAAATGTTTGAAGCTACTGACTGAATGAAAGGAGCTGGCATCTCACTCTCTTTGAATCTTCTTTATCATGCTAGGATTAGCAGGAAAAAGCAAAAAATTTCAGAATTGCACCTTGCAATGTGGAGATATTACTGTTTGTGCATTTACAATATTCATTGATTTTTGCCATTGAAAAACATGTTTTTCATATACCAGAAATGTTTGAAGCTACTGACTGAATGAAAGGAGCTGGCATCTCACTCTCTTTGAATCTTCTTTATCATGCTAGGATTAACAGGAAAAAGCTAAAAATTTCAGAATTGCACCTTGCAATGTGGAGATATTACTGTTTGTGCATTTACAATATTCATTGATTTTTGCCATTGAAAAACATGTTTTTCATATACCAGAAATGTTTGAAGCTACTGACTGAATGAAAGGAGGTGGCATCTCACTCTCTTTGAATCTTCTTTATCATGCTAGGATTAGCAGGAAAAAGCAAAAAATTTCAGAATTGCACCTTGCAATGTGGAGATATTACTGTTTGTGCATTTACAATATTCATTGATTTTTGCCATTGAAAAACATGTTTTTCATATACCAGAAATGTTTGAAGCTACTGACTGAATGAAAGGAGCTGGCATCTCACTCTCTTTGAATCTTCTTTATCATGCTAGGATTAACAAGAAAAAGCTAAAAATTTCAGAATTGCACCGTGCAATGTGGAGATATTACTGTTTGTGCATTTACAATATTCATTGATTTTTGCCATTGAAAAACATGTTTTTCATATACCAGAAATGTTTGAAGCTACTGACTGAATGAAAGGAGCTGGCATCTCACTCTCTTTGAATCTTCTTTATCATGCTAGGATTAGCAGGAAAAAGCTAAAAATTTCAGAATTGCACCTTGCAATGTGGAGATATTACTGTTTGTGCATTTACAATATTCATTGATTTTTGCCATTGAAAAACATGTTTTTCATATACCAGAAATGTTTGAAGCTACTGACTGATTGAAAGGAGCTGGCATCTCACTCTCTTTGAATCTTCTTTATCATGCTAGGATTAGCAGGAAAAAGCAAAAAATTTCAGAATTGCACCTTGCAATGTGGAGATATTACTGTTTGTGCATTTACAATATTCATTGATTTTTGCCATTGAAAAACATGTTTTTCATATACCAGAAATGTTTGAAGCTACTGACTGAATGAAAGGAGCTGGCATCTCACTCTCTTTGAATCTTCTTTATCATGCTAGGATTAACAGGAAAAAGCAAAAAATTTCAGAATTGCACCTTGCAATGTGGAGATATTACTGTTTGTGCATTTACAATATTCATTGATTTTTGCCATTGAAAAACATGTTTTTCATATACCAGAAATGTTTGAAGCTACTGACTGAATGAAAGGAGCTGGCATCTCACTCTCTTTGAATCTTCTTTATCATGCTAGGATTAACAGGAAAAAGCTAAAAATTTCAGAATTGCACCTTGCAATGTGGAGATATTACTGTTTGTGCATTTACAATATTCATTGATTTTTGCCATTGAAAAACGTCCAGAAATGTTTGAAGCTACTGACTGAATGAAAGGAGCTGGCATCTCACTCTCTTTGAATCTTCTTTATCATGCTAGGATTAACAGGAAAAAGCTAAAAATTTCAGAATTGCACCGTGCAATGTGGAGATATTACTGTTTGTGCATTTACAATATTCATTGATTTTTGCCATTGAAAAACATGTTTTTCATATACCAGAAATGTTTGAAGCTACTGACTGAATGAAAGGAGCTGGCATCTCACTCTCTTTGAATCTTCTTTATCATGCTAGGATTAGCAGGAAAAAGCAAAAAATTTCAGAATTGCACCTTGCAATGTGGAGATATTACTGTTTGTGCATTTACAATATTCATTGATTTTTGCCATTGAAAAACATGTTTTTCATATACCAGAAATGTTTGAAGCTACTGACTGAATGAAAGGAGCTGGCATCTCACTCTCTTTGAATCTTCTTTATCATGCTAGGATTAACAGGAAAAAGCAAAAAATTTCAGAATTGCACCTTGCAATGTGGAGATATTACTGTTTGTGCATTTACAATATTCATTGATTTTTGCCATTGAAAAACATGTTTTTCATATACCAGAAATGTTTGAAGCTACTGACTGAATGAAAGGAGCTGGCATCTCACTCTCTTTGAATCTTCTTTATCATGCTAGGATTAACAGGAAAAAGCTAAAAATTTCAGAATTGCACCGTGCAATGTGGAGATATTACTGTTTGTGCATTTACAATATTCATTGATTTTTGCCATTGAAAAACATGTTTTTCATATACCAGAAATGTTTGAAGCTACTGACTGAATGAAAGGAGCTGGCATCTCACTCTCTTTGAATCTTCTTTATCATGCTAGGATTAGCAGGAAAAAGCAAAAAATTTCAGAATTGCTCCTTGCAATGTGGAGATATTACTGTTTGTGCATTTACAATATTCATTGATTTTTGCCATTGAAAAACATGTTTTTCATATACCAGAAATGTTTGAAGCTACTGACTGAATGAAAGGAGCTGGCATCTCACTCTCTTTGAATCTTCTTTATCATGCTAGGATTAGCAGGAAAAAGCAAAAAATTTCAGAATTGCACCTTGCAATGTGGAGATATTACTGTTTGTGCATTTACAATATTCATTGATTTTTGCCATTGAAAAACATGTTTTTCATATACCAGAAATGTTTGAAGCTACTGACTGAATGAAAGGAGCTGGCATCTCACTCTCTTTGAATCTTCTTTATCATGCTAGGATTAACAGGAAAAAGCTAAAAATTTCAGAATTGCACCGTGCAATGTGGAGATATTACTGTTTGTGCATTTACAATATTCATTGATTTTTGCCATTGAAAAACATGTTTTTCATATACCAGAAATGTTTGAAGCTACTGACTGAATGAAAGGAGCTGGCATCTCACTCTCTTTGAATCTTCTTTATCATGCTAGGATTAGCAGGAAAAAGCAAAAAATTTCAGAATTGCACCTTGCAATGTGGAGATATTACTGTTTGTGCATTTACAATATTCATTGATTTTTGCCATTGAAAAACATGTTTTTCATATACCAGAAATGTTTGAAGCTACTGACTGAATGAAAGGAGCTGGCATCTCACTCTCTTTGAATCTTCTTTATCATGCTAGGATTAACAGAAAAAAGCAAAAAATTTCAGAATTGCACCTTGCAATGTGGAGATATTACTGTTTGTGCATTTACAATATTCATTGATTTTTGCCATTGAAAAACATGTTTTTCATATACCAGAAATGTTTGAAGCTACTGACTGAATGAAAGGAGCTGGCATCTCACTCTCTTTGAATCTTCTTTATCATGCTAGGATTAACAGGAAAAAGCTAAAAATTTCAGAATTGCACCGTGCAATGTGGAGATATTACTGTTTGTGCATTTACAATATTCATTGATTTTTGCCATTGAAAAACATGTTTTTCATATACCAGAAATGTTTGAAGCTACTGACTGAATGAAAGGAGCTGGCATCTCACTCTCTTTGAATCTTCTTTATCATGCTAGGATTAGCAGGAAAAAGCAAAAAATTTCAGAATTGCACCTTGCAATGTGGAGATATTACTGTTTGTGCATTTACAATATTCATTGATTTTTGCCATTGAAAAACATGTTTTTCATATACCAGAAATGTTTGAAGCTACTGACTGAATGAAAGGAGCTGGCATCTCACTCTCTTTGAATCTTCTTTATCATGCTAGGATTAACAGGAAAAAGCTAAAAATTTCAGAATTGCACCGTGCAATGTGGAGATATTACTGTTTGTGCATTTACAATATTCATTGATTTTTGCCATTGAAAAACATGTTTTTCATATACCAGAAATGTTTGAAGCTACTGACTGAATGAAAGGAGCTGGCATCTCACTCTCTTTGAATCTTCTTTATCATGCTAGGATTAGCAGGAAAAAGCAAAAAATTTCAGAATTGCACCTTGCAATGTGGAGATATTACTGTTTGTGCATTTACAATATTCATTGATTTTTGCCATTGAAAAACATGTTTTTCATATACCAGAAATGTTTGAAGCTACTGACTGAATGAAAGGAGCTGGCATCTCACTCTCTTTGAATCTTCTTTATCATGCTAGGATTAACAGGAAAAAGCAAAAAATTTCAGAATTGCACCTTGCAATGTGGAGATATTACTGTTTGTGCATTTACAATATTCATTGATTTTTGCCATTGAAAAACATGTTTTTCATATACCAGAAATGTTTGAAGCTACTGACTGAATGAATGGAGCTGGCATCTCACTCTCTTTGAATCTTCTTTATCATGCTAGGATTAACAGGAAAAAGCTAAAAATTTCAGAATTGCACCGTGCAATGTGGAGATATTACTGTTTGTGCATTTACAATATTCATTGATTTTTGCCATTGAAAAACATGTTTTTCATATACCAGAAATGTTTGAAGCTAGTGACTGAATGAAAGGAGCTGGCATCTCACTCTCTTTGAATCTTCTTTATCATGCTAGGATTAGCAGGAAAAAGCAAAAAATTTCAGAATTGCACCTTGCAATGTGGAGATATTACTGTTTGTGCATTTACAATATTCATTGATTTTTGCCATTGAAAAACATGTTTTTCATATACCAGAAATGTTTGAAGCTACTGACTGAATGAAAGGAGCTGGCATCTCACTCTCTTTGAATCTTCTTTATCATGCTAGGATTAACAGGAAAAAGCTAAAAATTTCAGAATTGCACCTTGCAATGTGGAGATATTACTGTTTGTGCATTTACAATATTCATTGATTTTTGCCATTGAAAAACATGTTTTTCATATACCAGAAATGTTTGAAGCTACTGACTGAATGAAAGGAGCTGGCATCTCACTATCTTTGAATCTTCTTTATCATGCTAGGATTAGCAGGAAAAAGCAAAAAATTTCAGAATTGCACCTTGCAATGTGGAGATATTACTGTTTGTGCATTTACAATATTCATTGATTTTTGCCATTGAAAAACATGTTTTTCATATACCAGAAATGTTTGAAGCTACTGACTGAATGAAAGGAGCTGGCATCTCACTCTCTTTGAATCTTCTTTATCATGCTAGGATTAACAGGAAAAAGCTAAAAATTTCAGAATTGCACCGTGCAATGTGGAGATATTACTGTTTGTGCATTTACAATATTCATTGATTTTTGCCATTGAAAAACATGTTTTTCATATACCAGAAATGTTTGAAGCTACTGACTGAATGAAAGGAGCTGGCATCTCACTCTCTTTGAATCTTCTTTATCATGCTAGGATTAGCAGGAAAAAGCAAAAAATTTCAGAATTGCACCTTGCAATGTGGAGATATTACTGTTTGTGCATTTACAATATTCATTGATTTTTGCCATTGAAAAACATGTTTTTCATATACCAGAAATGTTTGAAGCTACTGACTGAATGAAAGGAGCTGGCATCTCACTCTCTTTGAATCTTCTTTATCATGCTAGGATTAACAGAAAAAAGCAAAAAATTTCAGAATTGCACCTTGCAATGTGGAGATATTACTGTTTGTGCATTTACAATATTCATTGATTTTTGCCATTGAAAAACATGTTTTTCATATACCAGAAATGTTTGAAGCTACTGACTGAATGAAAGGAGCTGGCATCTCACTCTCTTTGAATCTTCTTTATCATGCTAGGATTAACAGGAAAAAGCTAAAAATTTCAGAATTGCACCGTGCAATGTGGAGATATTACTGTTTGTGCATTTACAATATTCATTGATTTTTGCCATTGAAAAACATGTTTTTCATATACCAGAAATGTTTGAAGCTACTGACTGAATGAAAGGAGCTGGCATCTCACTCTCTTTGAATCTTCTTTATCATGCTAGGATTAGCAGGAAAAAGCAAAAAATTTCAGAATTGCACCTTGCAATGTGGAGATATTACTGTTTGTGCATTTACAATATTCATTGATTTTTGCCATTGAAAAACATGTTTTTCATATACCAGAAATGTTTGAAGCTACTGACTGAATGAAAGGAGCTGGCATCTCACTCTCTTTGAATCTTCTTTATGATGCTAGGATTAACAGGAAAAAGCTAAAAATTTCAGAATTGCACCGTGCAATGTGGAGATATTACTGTTTGTGCATTTACAATATTCATTGATTTTTGCCATTGAAAAACATGTTTTTCATATACCAGAAATGTTTGAAGCTACTGACTGAATGAAAGGAGCTGGCATCTCACTCTCTTTGAATCTTCTTTATCATGCTAGGATTAGCAGGAAAAAGCAAAAAATTTCAGAATTGCACCTTGCAATGTGGAGATATTACTGTTTGTGCATTTACAATATTCATTGATTTTTGCCATTGAAAAACATGTTTTTCATATACCAGAAATGTTTGAAGCTACTGACTGAATGAAAGGAGCTGGCATCTCACTCTCTTTGAATCTTCTTTATCATGCTAGGATTAGCAGGAAAAAGCAAAAAATTTCAGAATTGCACCTTGCAATGTGGAGATATTACTGTTTGTGCATTTACAATATTCATTGATTTTTGCCATTGAAAAACATGTTTTTCATATACCAGAAATGTTTGAACCTACTGACTGAATGAAAGGAGCTGGCATCTCACTCTCTTTGAATCTTCTTTATCATGCTAGGATTAACAGGAAAAAGCTAAAAATTTCAGAATTGCACCGTGCAATGTGGAGATATTACTGTTTGTGCATTTACAATATTCATTGATTTTTGCCATTGAAAAACATGTTTTTCATATACCAGAAATGTTTGAAGCTACTGACTGAATGAAAGGAGCTGGCATCTCACTCTCTTTGAATCTTCTTTATCATGCTAGGATTAGCAGGAAAAAGCAAAAAATTTCAGAATTGCACCTTGCAATGTGGAGATATTACTGTTTGTGCATTTACAATATTCATTGATTTTTGCCATTGAAAAACATGTTTTTCATATACCAGAAATGTTTGAAGCTACTGACTGAATGAAAGGAGCTGGCATCTCACTCTCTTTGAATCTTCTTTATCATGCTAGGATTAACAGGAAAAAGCAAAAAATTTCAGAATTGCACCTTGCAATGTGGAGATATTACTGTTTGTGCATTTACAATATTCATTGATTTTTGCCATTGAAAAACATGTTTTTCATATACCAGAAATGTTTGAAGCTACTGACTGAATGAAAGGAGCTGGCATCTCACTCTCTTTGAATCTTCTTTATCATGCTAGGATTAACAGGAAAAAGCTAAAAATTTCAGAATTGCACCGTGCAATGTGGAGATATTACTGTTTGTGCATTTACAATATTCATTGATTTTTGCCATTGAAAAACATGTTTTTCATATACCAGAAATGTTTGAAGCTACTGACTGAATGAAAGGAGCTGGCATCTCACTCTCTTTGAATCTTCTTTATCATGCTAGGATTAGCAGGAAAAAGCAAAAAATTTCAGAATTGCACCTTGCAATGTGGAGATATTACTGTTTGTGCATTTACAATATTCATTGATTTTTGCCATTGAAAAACATGTTTTTCATATACCAGAAATGTTTGAAGCTACTGACTGAATGAAAGGAGCTGGCATCTCACTCTCTTTGAATCTTCTTTATCATGCTAGGATTAGCAGGAAAAAGCAAAAAATTTCAGAATTGCACCTTGCAATGTGGAGATATTACTGTTTGTGCATTTACAATATTCATTGATTTTTGCCATTGAAAAACATGTTTTTCATATACCAGAAATGTTTGAAGCTACTGACTGAATGAAAGGAGCTGGCATCTCACTCTCTTTGAATCTTCTTTATCATGCTAGGATTAACAGGAAAAAGCAAAAAATTTCAGAATTGCACCTTGCAATGTGGAGATATTACTGTTTGTGCATTTACAATATTCATTGATTTTTGCCATTGAAAAACATGTTTTTCATATACCAGAAATGTTTGAAGCTACTGACTGAATGAAAGGAGCTGGCATCTCACTCTCTTTGAATCTTCTTTATCATGCTAGGATTAACAGGAAAAAGCTAAAAATTTCAGAATTGCACCGTGCAATGTGGAGATATTACTGTTTGTGCATTTACAATATTCATTGATTTTTGCCATTGAAAAACATGTTTTTCATATACCAGAAATGTTTGAAGCTACTGACTGAATGAAAGGAGCTGGCATCTCACTCTCTTTGAATCTTCTTTATCATGCTAGGATTAGCAGGAAAAAGCAAAAAATTTCAGAATTGCACCTTGCAATGTGGAGATATTACTGTTTGTGCATTTACAATATTCATTGATTTTTGCCATTGAAAAACATGTTTTTCATATACCAGAAATGTTTGAAGCTACTGACTGAATGAAAGGAGCTGGCATCTCACTCTCTTTGAATCTTCTTTATCATGCTAGGATTAACAGGAAAAAGCTAAAAATTTCAGAATTGCACCGTGCAATGTGGAGATATTACTGTTTGTGCATTTACAATATTCATTGATTTTTGCCATTGAAAAACATGTTTTTCATATACCAGAAATGTTTGAAGCTACTGACTGAATGAAAGGAGCTGGCATCTCACTCTCTTTGAATCTTCTTTATCATGCTAGGATTAACAGGAAAAAGCTAAAAATTTCAGAATTGCACCGTGCAATGTGGAGATATTACTGTTTGTGCATTTACAATATTCATTGATTTTTGCCATTGAAAAACATGTTTTTCATATACCAGAAATGTTTGAAGCTACTGACTGAATGAAAGGAGCTGGCATCTCACTCTCTTTGAATCTTCTTTATCATGCTAGGATTAGCAGGAAAAAGCAAAAAATTTCAGAATTGCACCTTGCAATGTGGAGATATTACTGTTTGTGCATTTACAATATTCATTGATTTTTGCCATTGAAAAACATGTTTTTCATATACCAGAAATGTTTGAAGCTACTGACTGAATGAAAGGAGCTGGCATCTCACTCTCTTTGAATCTTCTTTATCATGCTAGGATTAACAGGAAAAAGCAAAAAATTTCAGAATTGCACCTTGCAATGTGGAGATATTACTGTTTGTGCATTTACAATATTCATTGATTTTTGCCATTGAAAAACATGTTTTTCATATACCAGAAATGTTTGAAGCTACTGACTGAATGAAAGGAGCTGGCATCTCACTCTCTTTGAATCTTCTTTATCATGCTAGGATTAACAGGAAAAAGCTAAAAATTTCAGAATTGCACCGTGCAATGTGGAGATATTACTGTTTGTGCATTTACAATATTCATTGATTTTTGCCATTGAAAAACATGTTTTTCATATACCAGAAATGTTTGAAGCTACTGACTGAATGAAAGGAGCTGGCATCTCACTCTCTTTGAATCTTCTTTATCATGCTAGGATTAGCAGGAAAAAGCAAAAAATTTCAGAATTGCACCTTGCAATGTGGAGATATTACTGTTTGTGCATTTACAATATTCATTGATTTTTGCCATTGAAAAACATGTTTTTCATATACCAGAAATGTTTGAAGCTACTGACTGAATGAAAGGAGCTGGCATCTCACTCTCTTTGAATCTTCTTTATCATGCTAGGATTAACAGGAAAAAGCTAAAAATTTCAGAATTGCACCGTGCAATGTGGAGATATTACTGTTTGTGCATTTACAATATTCATTGATTTTTGCCATTGAAAAACATGTTTTTCATATACCAGAAATGTTTGAAGCTACTGACTGAATGAAAGGAGCTGGCATCTCACTCTCTTTGAATCTTCTTTATCATGCTAGGATTAGCAGGAAAAAGCAAAAAATTTCAGAATTGCACCTTGCAATGTGGAGATATTACTGTTTGTGCATTTACAATATTCATTGATTTTTGCCATTGAAAAACATGTTTTTCATATACCAGAAATGTTTGAAGCTACTGACTGAATGAAAGGAGCTGGCATGTCACTCTCTTTGAATCTTCTTTATCATGCTAGGATTAACAGGAAAAAGCTAAAAATTTCAGAATTGCACCGTGCAATGTGGAGATATTACTGTTTGTGCATTTACAATATTCATTGATTTTTGCCATTGAAAAACATGTTTTTCATATACCAGAAATGTTTGAAGCTACTGACTGAATGAAAGGAGCTGGCATCTCACTCTCTTTGAATCTTCTTTATCATGCTAGGATTAACAGGAAAAAGCTAAAAATTTCAGAATCGCACCGTGCAATGTGGAGATATTACTGTTTGTGCATTTACAATATTCATTGATTTTTGCCATTGAAAAACATGTTTTTCATATACCAGAAATGTTTGAAGCTACTGACTGAATGAAAGGAGCTGGCATCTCACTCTCTTTGAATCTTCTTTATCATGCTAGGATTAACAGGAAAAAGCTAAAAATTTCAGAATTGCACCGTGCAATGTGGAGATATTACTGTTTGTGCATTTACAATATTCATTGATTTTTGCCATTGAAAAACATGTTTTTCATATACCAGAAATGTTTGAAGCTACTGACTGAATGAAAGGAGCTGGCATCTCACTCTCTTTGAATCTTCTTTATCATGCTAGGATTAGCAGGAAAAAGCAAAAAATTTCAGAATTGCACCGTGCAATGTGGAGATATTACTGTTTGTGCATTTACAATATTCATTGATTTTTGCCATTGAAAAACATGTTTTTCATATACCAGAAATGTTTGAAGCTACTGACTGAATGAAAGGAGCTGGCATCTCACTCTCTTTGAATCTTCATCATGCTAGGATTAACAGGAAAAAGCTAAAAATTTCAGAATTGCACCGTGCAATGTGGAGATATTACTGTTTGTGCATTTACAATATTCATTGATTTTTGCCATTGAAAAACATGTTTTTCATATACCAGAAATGTTTGAAGCTACTGACTGAATGAAAGGAGCTGGCATCTCACTCTCTTTGAATCTTCTTTATCATGCTAGGATTAACAGGAAAAAGCTAAAAATTTCAGAATTTCACCATGCAATGTGGAGATATTACTGTTTGTGCATTTACAATATTCATTGATTTTTGCCATTGAAAAACATGTTTTTCATATACCAGAAATGTTTGAAGCTACTGACTGAATGAAAGGAGCTGGCATCTCACTCTCTTTGAATCTTCTTTATCATGCTAGGATTAGCAGGAAAAAGCAAAAAATTTCAGAATTGCACCTTGCAATGTGGAGATATTACTGTTTGTGCATTTACAATATTCATTGATTTTTGCCATTGAAAAACATGTTTTTCATATACCAGAAATGTTTGAAGCTACTGACTGAATGAAAGGAGCTGGCATCTCACTCTCTTTGAATCTTCTTTATCATGCTAGGATTAGCAGGAAAAAGCAAAAAATTTCAGAATTGCACCTTGCAATGTGGAGATATTACTGTTTGTGCATTTACAATATTCATTGATTTTTGCCATTGAAAAACATGTTTTTCATATACCAGAAATGTTTGAAGCTACTGACTGAATGAAAGGAGCTGGCATCTCACTCTCTTTGAATCTTCTTTATCATGCTAGGATTAACAGGAAAAAGCTAAAAATTTCAGAATTGCACCGTGCAATGTGGAGATATTACTGTTTGTGCATTTACAATATTCATTGATTTTTGCCATTGAAAAACATGTTTTTCATATACCAGAAATGTTTGAAGCTACTGACTGAATGAAAGGAGCTGGCATCTCACTCTATTTGAATCTTCTTTATCATGCTAGGATTAGCAGGAAAAAGCAAAAAATTTCAGAATTGCACCGTGCAATGTGGAGATATTACTGTTTGTGCATTTACAATATTCATTGATTTTTGCCATTGAAAAACATGTTTTTCATATACCAGAAATGTTTGAAGCTACTGACTGAATGAAAGGAGCTGGCATCTCACTCTCTTTGAATCTTCTTTATCATGCTAGGATTAACAGGAAAAAGCAAAAAATTTCAGAATTGCACCTTGCAATGTGGAGATATTACTGTTTGTGCATTTACAATATTCATTGATTTTTGCCATTGAAAAACGTTTTTCATATACCAGAAATGTTTGAAGCTACTGACTGAATGAAAGGAGCTGGCATCTCACTCTCTTTGAATCTTCTTTATCATGCTAGGATTAACAGGAAAAAGCTAAAAATTTCAGAATTGCACCGTGCAATGTGGAGATATTACTGTTTGTGCATTTACAATATTCATTGATTTTTGCCATTGAAAAACATGTTTTTCATATACCAGAAATGTTTGAAGCTACTGACTGAATGAAAGGAGCTGGCATCTCACTCTCTTTGAATCTTCTTTATCATGCTAGGATTAGCAGGAAAAAGCAAAAAATTTCAGAATTGCACCTTGCAATGTGGAGATATTACTGTTTGTGCATTTACAATATTCATTGATTTTTGCCATTGAAAAACATGTTTTTCATATACCAGAAATGTTTGAAGCTACTGACTGAATGAAAGGAGCTGGCATCTCACTCTCTTTGAATCTTCTTTATCATGCTAGGATTAACAGGAAAAAGCAAAAAATTTCAGAATTGCACCTTGCAATGTGGAGATATTACTGTTTGTGCATTTACAATATTCATTGATTTTTGCCATTGAAAAACGTTTTTCATATACCAGAAATGTTTGAAGCTACTGACTGAATGAAAGGAGCTGGCATCTCACTCTCTTTGAATCTTCTTTATCATGCTAGGATTAACAGGAAAAAGCTAAAACATTCAGAATTGCACCGTGCAATGTGGAGATATTACTGTTTGTGCATTTACAATATTCATTGATTTTTGCCATTGAAAAACGTTTTTCATATACCAGAAATGTTTGAAGCTACTGACTGAATGAAAGGAGCTGGCATCTCACTCTCTTTGAATCTTCTTTATCATGCTAGGATTAGCAGGAAAAAGCAAAAAATTTCAGAATTGCACCTTGCAATGTGGAGATATTACTGTTTGTGCATTTACAATATTCATTGATTTTTGCCATTGAAAAACATGTTTTTCATATACCAGAAATGTTTGAAGCTACTGACTGAATGAAAGGAGCTGGCATCTCACTCTCTTTGAATCTTCTTTATCATGCTAGGATTAGCAGGAAAAAGCAAAAAATTTCAGAATTGCACCTTGCAATGTGGAGATATTACTGTTTGTGCATTTACAATATTCATTGATTTTTGCCATTGAAAAACATGTTTTTCATATACCAGAAATGTTTGAAGCTACTGACTGAATGAAAGGAGCTGGCATCTCACTCTCTTTGAATCTTCTTTATCATGCTAGGATTAACAGGAAAAAGCAAAAAATTTCAGAATTGCACCTTGCAATGTGGAGATATTACTGTTTGTGCATTTACAATATTCATTGATTTTTGCCATTGAAAAACATGTTTTTCATATACCAGAAATGTTTGAAGCTACTGACTGAATGAAAGGAGCTGGCATCTCACTCTCTTTGAATCTTTATCATGCTAGGATTAACAGGAAAAAGCTAAAAATTTCAGAATTGCACCGTGCAATGTGGAGATATTACTGTTTGTGCATTTACAATATTCATTGATTTTTGCCATTGAAAAACATGTTTTTCATATACCAGAAATGTTTGAAGCTACTGACTGAATGAAAGGAGCTGGCATCTCACTCTCTTTGAATCTTCTTTATCATGCTAGGATTAGCAGGAAAAAGCAAAAAATTTCAGAATTGCACCTTGCAATGTGGAGATATTACTGTTTGTGCATTTACAATATTCATTGATTTTTGCCATTGAAAAACATGTTTTTCATATACCAGAAATGTTTGAAGCTACTGACTGAATGAAAGGAGCTGGCATCTCACTCTCTTTGAATCTTCTTTATCATGCTAGGATTAACAGGAAAAAGCTAAAAATTTCAGAATTGCACCTTGCAATGTGGAGATATTACTGTTTGTGCATTTACAATATTCATTGATTTTTGCCATTGAAAAACATGTTTTTCATATACCAGAAATGTTTGAAGCTACTGACTGAATGAAAGGAGCTGGCATCTCACTCTCTTTGAATCTTCTTTATCATGCTAGGATTAGCAGGAAAAAGCAAAAAATTTCAGAATTGCACCTTGCAATGTGGAGATATTACTGTTTGTGCATTTACAATATTCATTGATTTTTGCCATTGAAAAACATGTTTTTCATATACAAGAAATGTTTGAAGCTACTGACTGAATGAAAGGAGCTGGCATCTCACTCTCTTTGAATCTTCTTTATCATGCTAGGATTAACAGGAAAAAGCTAAAAATTTCAGAATTGCACCGTGCAATGTGGAGATATTACTGTTTGTGCATTTACAATATTCATTGATTTTTGCCATTGAAAAACATGTTTTTCATATACCAGAAATGTTTGAAGCTACTGACTGAATGAAAGGAGCTGGCATCTCACTCTCTTTGAATCTTCTTTATCATGCTAGGATTAGCAGGAAAAAGCAAAAAATTTCAGAATTGCACCTTGCAATGTGGAGATATTACTGTTTGTGCATTTACAATATTCATTGATTTTTGCCATTGAAAAACATGTTTTTCATATACCAGAAATGTTTGAAGCTACTGACTGAATGAAAGGAGCTGGCATCTCACTCTCTTTGAATCTTCTTTATCATGCTAGGATTAACAGAAAAAAGCAAAAAATTTCAGAATTGCACCTTGCAATGTGGAGATATTACTGTTTGTGCATTTACAATATTCATTGATTTTTGCCATTGAAAAACATGTTTTTCATATACCAGAAATGTTTGAAGCTACTGACTGAATGAAAGGAGCTGGCATCTCACTCTCTTTGAATCTTCTTTATCATGCTAGGATTAACAGGAAAAAGCTAAAAATTTCAGAATTGCACCGTGCAATGTGGAGATATTACTGTTTGTGCATTTACAATATTCATTGATTTTTGCCATTGAAAAACATGTTTTTCATATACCAGAAATGTTTGAAGCTACTGACTGAATGAAAGGAGCTGGCATCTCACTCTCTTTGAATCTTCTTTATCATGCTAGGATTAGCAGGAAAAAGCAAAAAATTTCAGAATTGCACCTTGCAATGTGGAGATATTACTGTTTGTGCATTTACAATATTCATTGATTTTTGCCATTGAAAAACATGTTTTTCATATACCAGAAATGTTTGAAGCTACTGACTGAATGAAAGGAGCTGGCATCTCACTCTCTTTGAATCTTCTTTATCATGCTAGGATTAACAGGAAAAAGCTAAAAATTTCAGAATTGCACCGTGCAATGTGGAGATATTACTGTTTGTGCATTTACAATATTCATTGATTTTTGCCATTGAAAAACATGTTTTTCATATACCAGAAATGTTTGAAGCTACTGACTGAATGAAAGGAGCTGGCATCTCACTCTCTTTGAATCTTCTTTATCATGCTAGGATTAGCAGGAAAAAGCAAAAAATTTCAGAATTGCACCTTGCAATGTGGAGATATTACTGTTTGTGCATTTACAATATTCATTGATTTTTGCCATTGAAAAACATGTTTTTCATATACCAGAAATGTTTGAAGCTACTGACTGAATGAAAGGAGCTGGCATCTCACTCTCTTTGAATCTTCTTTATCATGCTAGGATTAACAGGAAAAAGCAAAAAATTTCAGAATTGCACCTTGCAATGTGGAGATATTACTGTTTGTGCATTTACAATATTCATTGATTTTTGCCATTGAAAAACATGTTTTTCATATACCAGAAATGTTTGAA
>NW_027368864.1:0-46773 GCF_046119375.1 Phyllobates terribilis | reverse complement strand
TCTGCTGGAACACTGACTTCTTTCATTTAATGCCTGCAGACTATAAAAGAGAACCCAACCCAAAAAGTTTGGTTGATTAGTCTGTGGCATTCTGTTAAACTGTTGCTTATGGCGGTCTCTGTGAGCTTCTCAGCGACATTCAGCCAGCCAGGTATCCTGCCTGCAGTAGATGGAATGTGGCAATGGAACGCTGGCTGCGCGTGTCATAATAGGCTCTGAGCCTTTATATACCTGTGCACAGCAGCAGCCACCTTCAGTCTGCTGCTGGACAGCCAGCAGCAGCAGCAGCAGCAGGAGAGGTATGTAATCAGGAGCCCTCCTGCTAAGGGTAGACAGCTGCTCGTTCCACCCCACCCCCCGCCTTAATTGGTTCTCCTCCCTTCCAACGGTGTTGAGGCGGGTGGGAACAGCAGGGGGTGAAGGTGCTGTGTTTAAAGAGGTGGAGTTATGCAGATCTAAAACGCGTGGATTGCAGCAGCAGCAAGCCGAAAAGTGCAGGCATGTAAGGGATCTAGAGGTTGACAACATGTCTTCTTAACGGGAGTCCAGGAGCTCATCTCCACAAATGGACTTTTTAGGATCCTTGGGTGGCTCCGTAGTTTGAAACCAATTCTGGTTATCGCTTCTCGGCCTTTTGGCTAAGATCAAGTGTAGTATCTGTTCTTATCAGTTTAATATCTGATACGTCCCCTATCTGGGGACCATATATTAAATGGATTTTTAGAACAGGGAGATGGAAAAAGAGCTTGCTCTGTCCACTCCACGCATTGACCTGGTATTGCAGTATCTCCAGGACCGGTGCACCCCTTCTTTAATGCAGTTTCTAAAATCAGAAAGAATTGAATTCAATGTTTTTTGTTCATTTTGCTTGTTTGTCGGATTTTGGGATGGACTCTTTGGCTCTGCTTTTCTTCTCCTCATTGGATTTTTCATGTTCAAAGTTGCAGAAGCCAGATTACAAGCTCATTTTGGTTCAACTTCAGCAACTGTGCATTGCATTGCCATGTAATGTGATGCAATGCTATCTTTCTAGCTCTCCCTTTCTACTTCCTTTTGGATAAACAGACATATTAGGCAAGCATTTTGGAGCTTTCACCTAAATAACTACAGGTGGTGAGATAAGCTGCACAATATAATTGACCTTTCAGTATATTGTTGCACACACACCATCTATTTAGCAAATGCCCTTGTTATCAACAGCAGCCTTTTAAACTCACCCGAGCTAACAGGTATGTGCGCTGGTTACACTGCTGCGCTTAAAATTTCTTTTTTGGTTTGCTACAATGCCTTTTCTGAAACGTTGTCTCCTTCTGCTGGAACACTGACTTCTTTCATTTAATGCCTGCAGACTATAAAAGAGAACCCAACCCAAAAAGTTTGGTTGATTAGTCTGTGGCATTCTGTTAAACTGTTGCTTATGGCGGTCTCTGTGAGCTTCTCAGCGACATTCAGCCAGCCAGGTATCCTGCCTGCAGTAGATGGAATGTGGCAATGGAACGCTGGCTGCGCGTGTCATAATAGGCTCTGAGCCTTTATATACCTGTGCACAGCAGCAGCCACCTTCAGTCTGCTGCTGGACAGCCAGCAGCAGCAGCAGCAGCAGGAGAGGTATGTAATCAGGAGCCCTCCTGCTAAGGGTAGACAGCTGCTCGTTCCACCCCACCCCCCGCCTTAATTGGTTCTCCTCCCTTCCAACGGTGTTGAGGCGGGTGGGAACAGCAGGGGGTGAAGGTGCTGTGTTTAAAGAGGTGGAGTTATGCAGATCTAAAACGCGTGGATTGCAGCAGCAGCAAGCCGAAAAGTGCAGGCATGTAAGGGATCTAGAGGTTGACAACATGTCTTCTTAACGGGAGTCCAGGAGCTCATCTCCACAAATGGACTTTTTAGGATCCTTGGGTGGCTCCGTAGTTTGAAACCAATTCTGGTTATCGCTTCTCGGCCTTTTGGCTAAGATCAAGTGTAGTATCTGTTCTTATCAGTTTAATATCTGATACGTCCCCTATCTGGGGACCATATATTAAATGGATTTTTAGAACAGGGAGATGGAAAAAGAGCTTGCTCTGTCCACTCCACGCATTGACCTGGTATTGCAGTATCTCCAGGACCGGTGCACCCCTTCTTTAATGCAGTTTCTAAAATCAGAAAGAATTGAATTCAATGTTTTTTGTTCATTTTGCTTGTTTGTCGGATTTTGGGATGGACTCTTTGGCTCTGCTTTTCTTCTCCTCATTGGATTTTTCATGTTCAAAGTTGCAGAAGCCAGATTACAAGCTCATTTTGGTTCAACTTCAGCAACTGTGCATTGCATTGCCATGTAATGTGATGCAATGCTATCTTTCTAGCTCTCCCTTTCTACTTCCTTTTGGATAAACAGACATATTAGGCAAGCATTTTGGAGCTTTCACCTAAATAACTACAGGTGGTGAGATAAGCTGCACAATATAATTGACCTTTCAGTATATTGTTGCACACACACCATCTATTTAGCAAATGCCCTTGTTATCAACAGCAGCCTTTTAAACTCACCCGAGCTAACAGGTATGTGCGCTGGTTACACTGCTGCGCTTAAAATTTCTTTTTTGGTTTGCTACAATGCCTTTTCTGAAACGTTGTCTCCTTCTGCTGGAACACTGACTTCTTTCATTTAATGCCTGCAGACTATAAAAGAGAACCCAACCCAAAAAGTTTGGTTGATTAGTCTGTGGCATTCTGTTAAACTGTTGCTTATGGCGGTCTCTGTGAGCTTCTCAGCGACATTCAGCCAGCCAGGTATCCTGCCTGCAGTAGATGGAATGTGGCAATGGAACGCTGGCTGCGCGTGTCATAATAGGCTCTGAGCCTTTATATACCTGTGCACAGCAGCAGCCACCTTCAGTCTGCTGCTGGACAGCCAGCAGCAGCAGCAGCAGCAGGAGAGGTATGTAATCAGGAGCCCTCCTGCTAAGGGTAGACAGCTGCTCGTTCCACCCCACCCCCCGCCTTAATTGGTTCTCCTCCCTTCCAACGGTGTTGAGGCGGGTGGGAACAGCAGGGGGTGAAGGTGCTGTGTTTAAAGAGGTGGAGTTATGCAGATCTAAAACGCGTGGATTGCAGCAGCAGCAAGCCGAAAAGTGCAGGCATGTAAGGGATCTAGAGGTTGACAACATGTCTTCTTAACGGGAGTCCAGGAGCTCATCTCCACAAATGGACTTTTTAGGATCCTTGGGTGGCTCCGTAGTTTGAAACCAATTCTGGTTATCGCTTCTCGGCCTTTTGGCTAAGATCAAGTGTAGTATCTGTTCTTATCAGTTTAATATCTGATACGTCCCCTATCTGGGGACCATATATTAAATGGATTTTTAGAACAGGGAGATGGAAAAAGAGCTTGCTCTGTCCACTCCACGCATTGACCTGGTATTGCAGTATCTCCAGGACCGGTGCACCCCTTCTTTAATGCAGTTTCTAAAATCAGAAAGAATTGAATTCAATGTTTTTTGTTCATTTTGCTTGTTTGTCGGATTTTGGGATGGACTCTTTGGCTCTGCTTTTCTTCTCCTCATTGGATTTTTCATGTTCAAAGTTGCAGAAGCCAGATTACAAGCTCATTTTGGTTCAACTTCAGCAACTGTGCATTGCATTGCCATGTAATGTGATGCAATGCTATCTTTCTAGCTCTCCCTTTCTACTTCCTTTTGGATAAACAGACATATTAGGCAAGCATTTTGGAGCTTTCACCTAAATAACTACAGGTGGTGAGATAAGCTGCACAATATAATTGACCTTTCAGTATATTGTTGCACACACACCATCTATTTAGCAAATGCCCTTGTTATCAACAGCAGCCTTTTAAACTCACCCGAGCTAACAGGTATGTGCGCTGGTTACACTGCTGCGCTTAAAATTTCTTTTTTGGTTTGCTACAATGCCTTTTCTGAAACGTTGTCTCCTTCTGCTGGAACACTGACTTCTTTCATTTAATGCCTGCAGACTATAAAAGAGAACCCAACCCAAAAAGTTTGGTTGATTAGTCTGTGGCATTCTGTTAAACTGTTGCTTATGGCGGTCTCTGTGAGCTTCTCAGCGACATTCAGCCAGCCAGGTATCCTGCCTGCAGTAGATGGAATGTGGCAATGGAACGCTGGCTGCGCGTGTCATAATAGGCTCTGAGCCTTTATATACCTGTGCACAGCAGCAGCCACCTTCAGTCTGCTGCTGGACAGCCAGCAGCAGCAGCAGCAGCAGGAGAGGTATGTAATCAGGAGCCCTCCTGCTAAGGGTAGACAGCTGCTCGTTCCACCCCACCCCCCGCCTTAATTGGTTCTCCTCCCTTCCAACGGTGTTGAGGCGGGTGGGAACAGCAGGGGGTGAAGGTGCTGTGTTTAAAGAGGTGGAGTTATGCAGATCTAAAACGCGTGGATTGCAGCAGCAGCAAGCCGAAAAGTGCAGGCATGTAAGGGATCTAGAGGTTGACAACATGTCTTCTTAACGGGAGTCCAGGAGCTCATCTCCACAAATGGACTTTTTAGGATCCTTGGGTGGCTCCGTAGTTTGAAACCAATTCTGGTTATCGCTTCTCGGCCTTTTGGCTAAGATCAAGTGTAGTATCTGTTCTTATCAGTTTAATATCTGATACGTCCCCTATCTGGGGACCATATATTAAATGGATTTTTAGAACAGGGAGATGGAAAAAGAGCTTGCTCTGTCCACTCCACGCATTGACCTGGTATTGCAGTATCTCCAGGACCGGTGCACCCCTTCTTTAATGCAGTTTCTAAAATCAGAAAGAATTGAATTCAATGTTTTTTGTTCATTTTGCTTGTTTGTCGGATTTTGGGATGGACTCTTTGGCTCTGCTTTTCTTCTCCTCATTGGATTTTTCATGTTCAAAGTTGCAGAAGCCAGATTACAAGCTCATTTTGGTTCAACTTCAGCAACTGTGCATTGCATTGCCATGTAATGTGATGCAATGCTATCTTTCTAGCTCTCCCTTTCTACTTCCTTTTGGATAAACAGACATATTAGGCAAGCATTTTGGAGCTTTCACCTAAATAACTACAGGTGGTGAGATAAGCTGCACAATATAATTGACCTTTCAGTATATTGTTGCACACACACCATCTATTTAGCAAATGCCCTTGTTATCAACAGCAGCCTTTTAAACTCACCCGAGCTAACAGGTATGTGCGCTGGTTACACTGCTGCGCTTAAAATTTCTTTTTGGTTTGCTACAATGCCTTTTCTGAAACGTTGTCTCCTTCTGCTGGAACACTGACTTCTTTCATTTAATGCCTGCAGACTATAAAAGAGAACCCAACCCAAAAAGTTTGGTTGATTAGTCTGTGGCATTCTGTTAAACTGTTGCTTATGGCGGTCTCTGTGAGCTTCTCAGCGACATTCAGCCAGCCAGGTATCCTGCCTGCAGTAGATGGAATGTGGCAATGGAACGCTGGCTGCGCGTGTCATAATAGGCTCTGAGCCTTTATATACCTGTGCACAGCAGCAGCCACCTTCAGTCTGCTGCTGGACAGCCAGCAGCAGCAGCAGCAGCAGGAGAGGTATGTAATCAGGAGCCCTCCTGCTAAGGGTAGACAGCTGCTCGTTCCACCCCACCCCCCGCCTTAATTGGTTCTCCTCCCTTCCAACGGTGTTGAGGCGGGTGGGAACAGCAGGGGGTGAAGGTGCTGTGTTTAAAGAGGTGGAGTTATGCAGATCTAAACGCGTGGATTGCAGCAGCAGCAAGCCGAAAAGTGCAGGCATGTAAGGGATCTAGAGGTTGACAACATGTCTTCTTAACGGGAGTCCAGGAGCTCATCTCCACAAATGGACTTTTTAGGATCCTTGGGTGGCTCCGTAGTTTGAAACCAATTCTGGTTATCGCTTCTCGGCCTTTTGGCTAAGATCAAGTGTAGTATCTGTTCTTATCAGTTTAATATCTGATACGTCCCCTATCTGGGGACCATATATTAAATGGATTTTTAGAACAGGGAGATGGAAAAAGAGCTTGCTCTGTCCACTCCACGCATTGACCTGGTATTGCAGTATCTCCAGGACCGGTGCACCCCTTCTTTAATGCAGTTTCTAAAATCAGAAAGAATTGAATTCAATGTTTTTTGTTCATTTTGCTTGTTTGTCGGATTTTGGGATGGACTCTTTGGCTCTGCTTTTCTTCTCCTCATTGGATTTTTCATGTTCAAAGTTGCAGAAGCCAGATTACAAGCTCATTTTGGTTCAACTTCAGCAACTGTGCATTGCATTGCCATGTAATGTGATGCAATGCTATCTTTCTAGCTCTCCCTTTCTACTTCCTTTTGGATAAACAGACATATTAGGCAAGCATTTTGGAGCTTTCACCTAAATAACTACAGGTGGTGAGATAAGCTGCACAATATAATTGACCTTTCAGTATATTGTTGCACACACACCATCTATTTAGCAAATGCCCTTGTTATCAACAGCAGCCTTTTAAACTCACCCGAGCTAACAGGTATGTGCGCTGGTTACACTGCTGCGCTTAAAATTTCTTTTTTGGTTTTGCTACAATGCCTTTTCTGAAACGTTGTCTCCTTCTGCTGGAACACTGACTTCTTTCATTTAATGCCTGCAGACTATAAAAGAGAACCCAACCCAAAAAGTTTGGTTGATTAGTCTGTGGCATTCTGTTAAACTGTTGCTTATGGCGGTCTCTGTGAGCTTCTCAGCGACATTCAGCCAGCCAGGTATCCTGCCTGCAGTAGATGGAATGTGGCAATGGAACGCTGGCTGCGCGTGTCATAATAGGCTCTGAGCCTTTATATACCTGTGCACAGCAGCAGCCACCTTCAGTCTGCTGCTGGACAGCCAGCAGCAGCAGCAGCAGCAGGAGAGGTATGTAATCAGGAGCCCTCCTGCTAAGGGTAGACAGCTGCTCGTTCCACCCCACCCCCCGCCTTAATTGGTTCTCCTCCCTTCCAACGGTGTTGAGGCGGGTGGGAACAGCAGGGGGTGAAGGTGCTGTGTTTAAAGAGGTGGAGTTATGCAGATCTAAAACGCGTGGATTGCAGCAGCAGCAAGCGAAAAGTGCAGGCATGTAAGGGATCTAGAGGTTGACAACATGTCTTCTTAACGGGAGTCCAGGAGCTCATCTCCACAAATGGACTTTTTAGGATCCTTGGGTGGCTCCGTAGTTTGAAACCAATTCTGGTTATCGCTTCTCGGCCTTTTGGCTAAGATCAAGTGTAGTATCTGTTCTTATCAGTTTAATATCTGATACGTCCCCTATCTGGGGACCATATATTAAATGGATTTTTAGAACAGGGAGATGGAAAAAGAGCTTGCTCTGTCCACTCCACGCATTGACCTGGTATTGCAGTATCTCCAGGACCGGTGCACCCCTTCTTTAATGCAGTTTCTAAAATCAGAAAGAATTGAATTCAATGTTTTTTGTTCATTTTGCTTGTTTGTCGGATTTTGGGATGGACTCTTTGGCTCTGCTTTTCTTCTCCTCATTGGATTTTTCATGTTCAAAGTTGCAGAAGCCAGATTACAAGCTCATTTTGGTTCAACTTCAGCAACTGTGCATTGCATTGCCATGTAATGTGATGCAATGCTATCTTTCTAGCTCTCCCTTTCTACTTCCTTTTGGATAAACAGACATATTAGGCAAGCATTTTGGAGCTTTCACCTAAATAACTACAGGTGGTGAGATAAGCTGCACAATATAATTGACCTTTCAGTATATTGTTGCACACACACCATCTATTTAGCAAATGCCCTTGTTATCAACAGCAGCCTTTTAAACTCACCCGAGCTAACAGGTATGTGCGCTGGTTACACTGCTGCGCTTAAAATTTCTTTTTTGGTTTGCTACAATGCCTTTTCTGAAACGTTGTCTCCTTCTGCTGGAACACTGACTTCTTTCATTTAATGCCTGCAGACTATAAAAGAGAACCCAACCCAAAAAGTTT
Source organism: Phyllobates terribilis (assembly GCF_046119375.1). Classification (NCBI taxonomy): domain Eukaryota; kingdom Metazoa; phylum Chordata; class Amphibia; order Anura; family Dendrobatidae; genus Phyllobates; species Phyllobates terribilis. Next base: position 38,851 of record NW_027368864.1, on the reverse strand, counting down.
GGTTGATTAGTCTGTGGCATTCTGTTAAACTGTTGCTTATGGCGGTCTCTGTGAGCTTCTCAGCGACATTCAGCCAGCCAGGTATCCTGCCTGCAGTAGATGGAATGTGGCAATGGAACGCTGGCTGCGCGTGTCATAATAGGCTCTGAGCCTTTATATACCTGTGCACAGCAGCAGCCACCTTCAGTCTGCTGCTGGACAGCCAGCAGCAGCAGCAGCAGCAGGAGAGGTATGTAATCAGGAGCCCTCCTGCTAAGGGTAGACAGCTGCTCGTTCCACCCCACCCCCCGCCTTAATTGGTTCTCCTCCCTTCCAACGGTGTTGAGGCGGGTGGGAACAGCAGGGGGTGAAGGTGCTGTGTTTAAAGAGGTGGAGTTATGCAGATCTAAAACGCGTGGATTGCAGCAGCAGCAAGCCGAAAAGTGCAGGCATGTAAGGGATCTAGAGGTTGACAACATGTCTTCTTAACGGGAGTCCAGGAGCTCATCTCCACAAATGGACTTTTTAGGATCCTTGGGTGGCTCCGTAGTTTGAAACCAATTCTGGTTATCGCTTCTCGGCCTTTTGGCTAAGATCAAGTGTAGTATCTGTTCTTATCAGTTTAATATCTGATACGTCCCCTATCTGGGGACCATATATTAAATGGATTTTTAGAACAGGGAGATGGAAAAAGAGCTTGCTCTGTCCACTCCACGCATTGACCTGGTATTGCAGTATCTCCAGGACCGGTGCACCCCTTCTTTAATGCAGTTTCTAAAATCAGAAAGAATTGAATTCAATGTTTTTTGTTCATTTTGCTTGTTTGTCGGATTTTGGGATGGACTCTTTGGCTCTGCTTTTCTTCTCCTCATTGGATTTTTCATGTTCAAAGTTGCAGAAGCCAGATTACAAGCTCATTTTGGTTCAACTTCAGCAACTGTGCATTGCATTGCCATGTAATGTGATGCAATGCTATCTTTCTAGCTCTCCCTTTCTACTTCCTTTTGGATAAACAGACATATTAGGCAAGCATTTTGGAGCTTTCACCTAAATAACTACAGGTGGTGAGATAAGCTGCACAATATAATTGACCTTTCAGTATATTGTTGCACACACACCATCTATTTAGCAAATGCCCTTGTTATCAACAGCAGCCTTTTAAACTCACCCGAGCTAACAGGTATGTGCGCTGGTTACACTGCTGCGCTTAAAATTTCTTTTTTGGTTTGCTACAATGCCTTTTCTGAAACGTTGTCTCCTTCTGCTGGAACACTGACTTCTTTCATTTAATGCCTGCAGACTATAAAAGAGAACCCAACCCAAAAAGTTTGGTTGATTAGTCTGTGGCATTCTGTTAAACTGTTGCTTATGGCGGTCTCTGTGAGCTTCTCAGCGACATTCAGCCAGCCAGGTATCCTGCCTGCAGTAGATGGAATGTGGCAATGGAACGCTGGCTGCGCGTGTCATAATAGGCTCTGAGCCTTTATATACCTGTGCACAGCAGCAGCCACCTTCAGTCTGCTGCTGGACAGCCAGCAGCAGCAGCAGCAGCAGGAGAGGTATGTAATCAGGAGCCCTCCTGCTAAGGGTAGACAGCTGCTCGTTCCACCCCACCCCCCGCCTTAATTGGTTCTCCTCCCTTCCAACGGTGTTGAGGCGGGTGGGAACAGCAGGGGGTGAAGGTGCTGTGTTTAAAGAGGTGGAGTTATGCAGATCTAAAACGCGTGGATTGCAGCAGCAGCAAGCCGAAAAGTGCAGGCATGTAAGGGATCTAGAGGTTGACAACATGTCTTCTTAACGGGAGTCCAGGAGCTCATCTCCACAAATGGACTTTTTAGGATCCTTGGGTGGCTCCGTAGTTTGAAACCAATTCTGGTTATCGCTTCTCGGCCTTTTGGCTAAGATCAAGTGTAGTATCTGTTCTTATCAGTTTAATATCTGATACGTCCCCTATCTGGGGACCATATATTAAATGGATTTTTAGAACAGGGAGATGGAAAAAGAGCTTGCTCTGTCCACTCCACGCATTGACCTGGTATTGCAGTATCTCCAGGACCGGTGCACCCCTTCTTTAATGCAGTTTCTAAAATCAGAAAGAATTGAATTCAATGTTTTTTGTTCATTTTGCTTGTTTGTCGGATTTTGGGATGGACTCTTTGGCTCTGCTTTTCTTCTCCTCATTGGATTTTTCATGTTCAAAGTTGCAGAAGCCAGATTACAAGCTCATTTTGGTTCAACTTCAGCAACTGTGCATTGCATTGCCATGTAATGTGATGCAATGCTATCTTTCTAGCTCTCCCTTTCTACTTCCTTTTGGATAAACAGACATATTAGGCAAGCATTTTGGAGCTTTCACCTAAATAACTACAGGTGGTGAGATAAGCTGCACAATATAATTGACCTTTCAGTATATTGTTGCACACACACCATCTATTTAGCAAATGCCCTTGTTATCAACAGCAGCCTTTTAAACTCACCCGAGCTAACAGGTATGTGCGCTGGTTACACTGCTGCGCTTAAAATTTCTTTTTTGGTTTGCTACAATGCCTTTTCTGAAACGTTGTCTCCTTCTGCTGGAACACTGACTTCTTTCATTTAATGCCTGCAGACTATAAAAGAGAACCCAACCCAAAAAGTTTGGTTGATTAGTCTGTGGCATTCTGTTAAACTGTTGCTTATGGCGGTCTCTGTGAGCTTCTCAGCGACATTCAGCCAGCCAGGTATCCTGCCTGCAGTAGATGGAATGTGGCAATGGAACGCTGGCTGCGCGTGTCATAATAGGCTCTGAGCCTTTATATACCTGTGCACAGCAGCAGCCACCTTCAGTCTGCTGCTGGACAGCCAGCAGCAGCAGCAGCAGCAGGAGAGGTATGTAATCAGGAGCCCTCCTGCTAAGGGTAGACAGCTGCTCGTTCCACCCCACCCCCCGCCTTAATTGGTTCTCCTCCCTTCCAACGGTGTTGAGGCGGGTGGGAACAGCAGGGGGTGAAGGTGCTGTGTTTAAAGAGGTGGAGTTATGCAGATCTAAAACGCGTGGATTGCAGCAGCAGCAAGCCGAAAAGTGCAGGCATGTAAGGGATCTAGAGGTTGACAACATGTCTTCTTAACGGGAGTCCAGGAGCTCATCTCCACAAATGGACTTTTTAGGATCCTTGGGTGGCTCCGTAGTTTGAAACCAATTCTGGTTATCGCTTCTCGGCCTTTTGGCTAAGATCAAGTGTAGTATCTGTTCTTATCAGTTTAATATCTGATACGTCCCCTATCTGGGGACCATATATTAAATGGATTTTTAGAACAGGGAGATGGAAAAAGAGCTTGCTCTGTCCACTCCACGCATTGACCTGGTATTGCAGTATCTCCAGGACCGGTGCACCCCTTCTTTAATGCAGTTTCTAAAATCAGAAAGAATTGAATTCAATGTTTTTTGTTCATTTTGCTTGTTTGTCGGATTTTGGGATGGACTCTTTGGCTCTGCTTTTCTTCTCCTCATTGGATTTTTCATGTTCAAAGTTGCAGAAGCCAGATTACAAGCTCATTTTGGTTCAACTTCAGCAACTGTGCATTGCATTGCCATGTAATGTGATGCAATGCTATCTTTCTAGCTCTCCCTTTCTACTTCCTTTTGGATAAACAGACATATTAGGCAAGCATTTTGGAGCTTTCACCTAAATAACTACAGGTGGTGAGATAAGCTGCACAATATAATTGACCTTTCAGTATATTGTTGCACACACACCATCTATTTAGCAAATGCCCTTGTTATCAACAGCAGCCTTTTAAACTCACCCGAGCTAACAGGTATGTGCGCTGGTTACACTGCTGCGCTTAAAATTTCTTTTTTGGTTTGCTACAATGCCTTTTCTGAAACGTTGTCTCCTTCTGCTGGAACACTGACTTCTTTCATTTAATGCCTGCAGACTATAAAAGAGAACCCAACCCAAAAAGTTTGGTTGATTAGTCTGTGGCATTCTGTTAAACTGTTGCTTATGGCGGTCTCTGTGAGCTTCTCAGCGACATTCAGCCAGCCAGGTATCCTGCCTGCAGTAGATGGAATGTGGCAATGGAACGCTGGCTGCGCGTGTCATAATAGGCTCTGAGCCTTTATATACCTGTGCACAGCAGCAGCCACCTTCAGTCTGCTGCTGGACAGCCAGCAGCAGCAGCAGCAGCAGGAGAGGTATGTAATCAGGAGCCCTCCTGCTAAGGGTAGACAGCTGCTCGTTCCACCCCACCCCCCGCCTTAATTGGTTCTCCTCCCTTCCAACGGTGTTGAGGCGGGTGGGAACAGCAGGGGGTGAAGGTGCTGTGTTTAAAGAGGTGGAGTTATGCAGATCTAAAACGCGTGGATTGCAGCAGCAGCAAGCCGAAAAGTGCAGGCATGTAAGGGATCTAGAGGTTGACAACATGTCTTCTTAACGGGAGTCCAGGAGCTCATCTCCACAAATGGACTTTTTAGGATCCTTGGGTGGCTCCGTAGTTTGAAACCAATTCTGGTTATCGCTTCTCGGCCTTTTGGCTAAGATCAAGTGTAGTATCTGTTCTTATCAGTTTAATATCTGATACGTCCCCTATCTGGGGACCATATATTAAATGGATTTTTAGAACAGGGAGATGGAAAAAGAGCTTGCTCTGTCCACTCCACGCATTGACCTGGTATTGCAGTATCTCCAGGACCGGTGCACCCCTTCTTTAATGCAGTTTCTAAAATCAGAAAGAATTGAATTCAATGTTTTTTGTTCATTTTGCTTGTTTGTCGGATTTTGGGATGGACTCTTTGGCTCTGCTTTTCTTCTCCTCATTGGATTTTTCATGTTCAAAGTTGCAGAAGCCAGATTACAAGCTCATTTTGGTTCAACTTCAGCAACTGTGCATTGCATTGCCATGTAATGTGATGCAATGCTATCTTTCTAGCTCTCCCTTTCTACTTCCTTTTGGATAAACAGACATATTAGGCAAGCATTTTGGAGCTTTCACCTAAATAACTACAGGTGGTGAGATAAGCTGCACAATATAATTGACCTTTCAGTATATTGTTGCACACACACCATCTATTTAGCAAATGCCCTTGTTATCAACAGCAGCCTTTTAAACTCACCCGAGCTAACAGGTATGTGCGCTGGTTACACTGCTGCGCTTAAAATTTCTTTTTTGGTTTGCTACAATGCCTTTTCTGAAACGTTGTCTCCTTCTGCTGGAACACTGACTTCTTTCATTTAATGCCTGCAGACTATAAAAGAGAACCCAACCCAAAAAGTTTGGTTGATTAGTCTGTGGCATTCTGTTAAACTGTTGCTTATGGCGGTCTCTGTGAGCTTCTCAGCGACATTCAGCCAGCCAGGTATCCTGCCTGCAGTAGATGGAATGTGGCAATGGAACGCTGGCTGCGCGTGTCATAATAGGCTCTGAGCCTTTATATACCTGTGCACAGCAGCAGCCACCTTCAGTCTGCTGCTGGACAGCCAGCAGCAGCAGCAGCAGCAGGAGAGGTATGTAATCAGGAGCCCTCCTGCTAAGGGTAGACAGCTGCTCGTTCCACCCCACCCCCCGCCTTAATTGGTTCTCCTCCCTTCCAACGGTGTTGAGGCGGGTGGGAACAGCAGGGGGTGAAGGTGCTGTGTTTAAAGAGGTGGAGTTATGCAGATCTAAAACGCGTGGATTGCAGCAGCAGCAAGCCGAAAAGTGCAGGCATGTAAGGGATCTAGAGGTTGACAACATGTCTTCTTAACGGGAGTCCAGGAGCTCATCTCCACAAATGGACTTTTTAGGATCCTTGGGTGGCTCCGTAGTTTGAAACCAATTCTGGTTATCGCTTCTCGGCCTTTTGGCTAAGATCAAGTGTAGTATCTGTTCTTATCAGTTTAATATCTGATACGTCCCCTATCTGGGGACCATATATTAAATGGATTTTTAGAACAGGGAGATGGAAAAAGAGCTTGCTCTGTCCACTCCACGCATTGACCTGGTATTGCAGTATCTCCAGGACCGGTGCACCCCTTCTTTAATGCAGTTTCTAAAATCAGAAAGAATTGAATTCAATGTTTTTTGTTCATTTTGCTTGTTTGTCGGATTTTGGGATGGACTCTTTGGCTCTGCTTTTCTTCTCCTCATTGGATTTTTCATGTTCAAAGTTGCAGAAGCCAGATTACAAGCTCATTTTGGTTCAACTTCAGCAACTGTGCATTGCATTGCCATGTAATGTGATGCAATGCTATCTTTCTAGCTCTCCCTTTCTACTTCCTTTTGGATAAACAGACATATTAGGCAAGCATTTTGGAGCTTTCACCTAAATAACTACAGGTGGTGAGATAAGCTGCACAATATAATTGACCTTTCAGTATATTGTTGCACACACACCATCTATTTAGCAAATGCCCTTGTTATCAACAGCAGCCTTTTAAACTCACCCGAGCTAACAGGTATGTGCGCTGGTTACACTGCTGCGCTTAAAATTTCTTTTTTGGTTTGCTACAATGCCTTTTCTGAAACGTTGTCTCCTTCTGCTGGAACACTGACTTCTTTCATTTAATGCCTGCAGACTATAAAAGAGAACCCAACCCAAAAAGTTTGGTTGATTAGTCTGTGGCATTCTGTTAAACTGTTGCTTATGGCGGTCTCTGTGAGCTTCTCAGCGACATTCAGCCAGCCAGGTATCCTGCCTGCAGTAGATGGAATGTGGCAATGGAACGCTGGCTGCGCGTGTCATAATAGGCTCTGAGCCTTTATATACCTGTGCACAGCAGCAGCCACCTTCAGTCTGCTGCTGGACAGCCAGCAGCAGCAGCAGCAGCAGGAGAGGTATGTAATCAGGAGCCCTCCTGCTAAGGGTAGACAGCTGCTCGTTCCACCCCACCCCCCGCCTTAATTGGTTCTCCTCCCTTCCAACGGTGTTGAGGCGGGTGGGAACAGCAGGGGGTGAAGGTGCTGTGTTTAAAGAGGTGGAGTTATGCAGATCTAAAACGCGTGGATTGCAGCAGCAGCAAGCCGAAAAGTGCAGGCATGTAAGGGATCTAGAGGTTGACAACATGTCTTCTTAACGGGAGTCCAGGAGCTCATCTCCACAAATGGACTTTTTAGGATCCTTGGGTGGCTCCGTAGTTTGAAACCAATTCTGGTTATCGCTTCTCGGCCTTTTGGCTAAGATCAAGTGTAGTATCTGTTCTTATCAGTTTAATATCTGATACGTCCCCTATCTGGGGACCATATATTAAATGGATTTTTAGAACAGGGAGATGGAAAAAGAGCTTGCTCTGTCCACTCCACGCATTGACCTGGTATTGCAGTATCTCCAGGACCGGTGCACCCCTTCTTTAATGCAGTTTCTAAAATCAGAAAGAATTGAATTCAATGTTTTTTGTTCATTTTGCTTGTTTGTCGGATTTTGGGATGGACTCTTTGGCTCTGCTTTTCTTCTCCTCATTGGATTTTTCATGTTCAAAGTTGCAGAAGCCAGATTACAAGCTCATTTTGGTTCAACTTCAGCAACTGTGCATTGCATTGCCATGTAATGTGATGCAATGCTATCTTTCTAGCTCTCCCTTTCTACTTCCTTTTGGATAAACAGACATATTAGGCAAGCATTTTGGAGCTTTCACCTAAATAACTACAGGTGGTGAGATAAGCTGCACAATATAATTGACCTTTCAGTATATTGTTGCACACACACCATCTATTTAGCAAATGCCCTTGTTATCAACAGCAGCCTTTTAAACTCACCCGAGCTAACAGGTATGTGCGCTGGTTACACTGCTGCGCTTAAAATTTCTTTTTTGGTTTGCTACAATGCCTTTTCTGAAACGTTGTCTCCTTCTGCTGGAACACTGACTTCTTTCATTTAATGCCTGCAGACTATAAAAGAGAACCCAACCCAAAAAGTTTGGTTGATTAGTCTGTGGCATTCTGTTAAACTGTTGCTTATGGCGGTCTCTGTGAGCTTCTCAGCGACATTCAGCCAGCCAGGTATCCTGCCTGCAGTAGATGGAATGTGGCAATGGAACGCTGGCTGCGCGTGTCATAATAGGCTCTGAGCCTTTATATACCTGTGCACAGCAGCAGCCACCTTCAGTCTGCTGCTGGACAGCCAGCAGCAGCAGCAGCAGCAGGAGAGGTATGTAATCAGGAGCCCTCCTGCTAAGGGTAGACAGCTGCTCGTTCCACCCCACCCCCCGCCTTAATTGGTTCTCCTCCCTTCCAACGGTGTTGAGGCGGGTGGGAACAGCAGGGGGTGAAGGTGCTGTGTTTAAAGAGGTGGAGTTATGCAGATCTAAAACGCGTGGATTGCAGCAGCAGCAAGCCGAAAAGTGCAGGCATGTAAGGGATCTAGAGGTTGACAACATGTCTTCTTAACGGGAGTCCAGGAGCTCATCTCCACAAATGGACTTTTTAGGATCCTTGGGTGGCTCCGTAGTTTGAAACCAATTCTGGTTATCGCTTCTCGGCCTTTTGGCTAAGATCAAGTGTAGTATCTGTTCTTATCAGTTTAATATCTGATACGTCCCCTATCTGGGGACCATATATTAAATGGATTTTTAGAACAGGGAGATGGAAAAAGAGCTTGCTCTGTCCACTCCACGCATTGACCTGGTATTGCAGTATCTCCAGGACCGGTGCACCCCTTCTTTAATGCAGTTTCTAAAATCAGAAAGAATTGAATTCAATGTTTTTTGTTCATTTTGCTTGTTTGTCGGATTTTGGGATGGACTCTTTGGCTCTGCTTTTCTTCTCCTCATTGGATTTTTCATGTTCAAAGTTGCAGAAGCCAGATTACAAGCTCATTTTGGTTCAACTTCAGCAACTGTGCATTGCATTGCCATGTAATGTGATGCAATGCTATCTTTCTAGCTCTCCCTTTCTACTTCCTTTTGGATAAACAGACATATTAGGCAAGCATTTTGGAGCTTTCACCTAAATAACTACAGGTGGTGAGATAAGCTGCACAATATAATTGACCTTTCAGTATATTGTTGCACACACACCATCTATTTAGCAAATGCCCTTGTTATCAACAGCAGCCTTTTAAACTCACCCGAGCTAACAGGTATGTGCGCTGGTTACACTGCTGCGCTTAAAATTTCTTTTTTGGTTTGCTACAATGCCTTTTCTGAAACGTTGTCTCCTTCTGCTGGAACACTGACTTCTTTCATTTAATGCCTGCAGACTATAAAAGAGAACCCAACCCAAAAAGTTTGGTTGATTAGTCTGTGGCATTCTGTTAAACTGTTGCTTATGGCGGTCTCTGTGAGCTTCTCAGCGACATTCAGCCAGCCAGGTATCCTGCCTGCAGTAGATGGAATGTGGCAATGGAACGCTGGCTGCGCGTGTCATAATAGGCTCTGAGCCTTTATATACCTGTGCACAGCAGCAGCCACCTTCAGTCTGCTGCTGGACAGCCAGCAGCAGCAGCAGCAGCAGGAGAGGTATGTAATCAGGAGCCCTCCTGCTAAGGGTAGACAGCTGCTCGTTCCACCCCACCCCCCGCCTTAATTGGTTCTCCTCCCTTCCAACGGTGTTGAGGCGGGTGGGAACAGCAGGGGGTGAAGGTGCTGTGTTTAAAGAGGTGGAGTTATGCAGATCTAAAACGCGTGGATTGCAGCAGCAGCAAGCCGAAAAGTGCAGGCATGTAAGGGATCTAGAGGTTGACAACATGTCTTCTTAACGGGAGTCCAGGAGCTCATCTCCACAAATGGACTTTTTAGGATCCTTGGGTGGCTCCGTAGTTTGAAACCAATTCTGGTTATCGCTTCTCGGCCTTTTGGCTAAGATCAAGTGTAGTATCTGTTCTTATCAGTTTAATATCTGATACGTCCCCTATCTGGGGACCATATATTAAATGGATTTTTAGAACAGGGAGATGGAAAAAGAGCTTGCTCTGTCCACTCCACGCATTGACCTGGTATTGCAGTATCTCCAGGACCGGTGCACCCCTTCTTTAATGCAGTTTCTAAAATCAGAAAGAATTGAATTCAATGTTTTTTGTTCATTTTGCTTGTTTGTCGGATTTTGGGATGGACTCTTTGGCTCTGCTTTTCTTCTCCTCATTGGATTTTTCATGTTCAAAGTTGCAGAAGCCAGATTACAAGCTCATTTTGGTTCAACTTCAGCAACTGTGCATTGCATTGCCATGTAATGTGATGCAATGCTATCTTTCTAGCTCTCCCTTTCTACTTCCTTTTGGATAAACAGACATATTAGGCAAGCATTTTGGAGCTTTCACCTAAATAACTACAGGTGGTGAGATAAGCTGCACAATATAATTGACCTTTCAGTATATTGTTGCACACACACCATCTATTTAGCAAATGCCCTTGTTATCAACAGCAGCCTTTTAAACTCACCCGAGCTAACAGGTATGTGCGCTGGTTACACTGCTGCGCTTAAAATTTCTTTTTTGGTTTGCTACAATGCCTTTTCTGAAACGTTGTCTCCTTCTGCTGGAACACTGACTTCTTTCATTTAATGCCTGCAGACTATAAAAGAGAACCCAACCCAAAAAGTTTGGTTGATTAGTCTGTGGCATTCTGTTAAACTGTTGCTTATGGCGGTCTCTGTGAGCTTCTCAGCGACATTCAGCCAGCCAGGTATCCTGCCTGCAGTAGATGGAATGTGGCAATGGAACGCTGGCTGCGCGTGTCATAATAGGCTCTGAGCCTTTATATACCTGTGCACAGCAGCAGCCACCTTCAGTCTGCTGCTGGACAGCCAGCAGCAGCAGCAGCAGCAGGAGAGGTATGTAATCAGGAGCCCTCCTGCTAAGGGTAGACAGCTGCTCGTTCCACCCCACCCCCCGCCTTAATTGGTTCTCCTCCCTTCCAACGGTGTTGAGGCGGGTGGGAACAGCAGGGGGTGAAGGTGCTGTGTTTAAAGAGGTGGAGTTATGCAGATCTAAAACGCGTGGATTGCAGCAGCAGCAAGCCGAAAAGTGCAGGCATGTAAGGGATCTAGAGGTTGACAACATGTCTTCTTAACGGGAGTCCAGGAGCTCATCTCCACAAATGGACTTTTTAGGATCCTTGGGTGGCTCCGTAGTTTGAAACCAATTCTGGTTATCGCTTCTCGGCCTTTTGGCTAAGATCAAGTGTAGTATCTGTTCTTATCAGTTTAATATCTGATACGTCCCCTATCTGGGGACCATATATTAAATGGATTTTTAGAACAGGGAGATGGAAAAAGAGCTTGCTCTGTCCACTCCACGCATTGACCTGGTATTGCAGTATCTCCAGGACCGGTGCACCCCTTCTTTAATGCAGTTTCTAAAATCAGAAAGAATTGAATTCAATGTTTTTTGTTCATTTTGCTTGTTTGTCGGATTTTGGGATGGACTCTTTGGCTCTGCTTTTCTTCTCCTCATTGGATTTTTCATGTTCAAAGTTGCAGAAGCCAGATTACAAGCTCATTTTGGTTCAACTTCAGCAACTGTGCATTGCATTGCCATGTAATGTGATGCAATGCTATCTTTCTAGCTCTCCCTTTCTACTTCCTTTTGGATAAACAGACATATTAGGCAAGCATTTTGGAGCTTTCACCTAAATAACTACAGGTGGTGAGATAAGCTGCACAATATAATTGACCTTTCAGTATATTGTTGCACACACACCATCTATTTAGCAAATGCCCTTGTTATCAACAGCAGCCTTTTAAACTCACCCGAGCTAACAGGTATGTGCGCTGGTTACACTGCTGCGCTTAAAATTTCTTTTTTGGTTTGCTACAATGCCTTTTCTGAAACGTTGTCTCCTTCTGCTGGAACACTGACTTCTTTCATTTAATGCCTGCAGACTATAAAAGAGAACCCAACCCAAAAAGTTTGGTTGATTAGTCTGTGGCATTCTGTTAAACTGTTGCTTATGGCGGTCTCTGTGAGCTTCTCAGCGACATTCAGCCAGCCAGGTATCCTGCCTGCAGTAGATGGAATGTGGCAATGGAACGCTGGCTGCGCGTGTCATAATAGGCTCTGAGCCTTTATATACCTGTGCACAGCAGCAGCCACCTTCAGTCTGCTGCTGGACAGCCAGCAGCAGCAGCAGCAGCAGGAGAGGTATGTAATCAGGAGCCCTCCTGCTAAGGGTAGACAGCTGCTCGTTCCACCCCACCCCCCGCCTTAATTGGTTCTCCTCCCTTCCAACGGTGTTGAGGCGGGTGGGAACAGCAGGGGGTGAAGGTGCTGTGTTTAAAGAGGTGGAGTTATGCAGATCTAAAACGCGTGGATTGCAGCAGCAGCAAGCCGAAAAGTGCAGGCATGTAAGGGATCTAGAGGTTGACAACATGTCTTCTTAACGGGAGTCCAGGAGCTCATCTCCACAAATGGACTTTTTAGGATCCTTGGGTGGCTCCGTAGTTTGAAACCAATTCTGGTTATCGCTTCTCGGCCTTTTGGCTAAGATCAAGTGTAGTATCTGTTCTTATCAGTTTAATATCTGATACGTCCCCTATCTGGGGACCATATATTAAATGGATTTTTAGAACAGGGAGATGGAAAAAGAGCTTGCTCTGTCCACTCCACGCATTGACCTGGTATTGCAGTATCTCCAGGACCGGTGCACCCCTTCTTTAATGCAGTTTCTAAAATCAGAAAGAATTGAATTCAATGTTTTTTGTTCATTTTGCTTGTTTGTCGGATTTTGGGATGGACTCTTTGGCTCTGCTTTTCTTCTCCTCATTGGATTTTTCATGTTCAAAGTTGCAGAAGCCAGATTACAAGCTCATTTTGGTTCAACTTCAGCAACTGTGCATTGCATTGCCATGTAATGTGATGCAATGCTATCTTTCTAGCTCTCCCTTTCTACTTCCTTTTGGATAAACAGACATATTAGGCAAGCATTTTGGAGCTTTCACCTAAATAACTACAGGTGGTGAGATAAGCTGCACAATATAATTGACCTTTCAGTATATTGTTGCACACACACCATCTATTTAGCAAATGCCCTTGTTATCAACAGCAGCCTTTTAAACTCACCCGAGCTAACAGGTATGTGCGCTGGTTACACTGCTGCGCTTAAAATTTATTTTTTGGTTTGCTACAATGCCTTTTCTGAAACGTTGTCTCCTTCTGCTGGAACACTGACTTCTTTCATTTAATGCCTGCAGACTATAAAAGAGAACCCAACCCAAAAAGTTTGGTTGATTAGTCTGTGGCATTCTGTTAAACTGTTGCTTATGGCGGTCTCTGTGAGCTTCTCAGCGACATTCAGCCAGCCAGGTATCCTGCCTGCAGTAGATGGAATGTGGCAATGGAACGCTGGCTGCGCGTGTCATAATAGGCTCTGAGCCTTTATATACCTGTGCACAGCAGCAGCCACCTTCAGTCTGCTGCTGGACAGCCAGCAGCAGCAGCAGCAGCAGGAGAGGTATGTAATCAGGAGCCCTCCTGCTAAGGGTAGACAGCTGCTCGTTCCACCCCACCCCCCGCCTTAATTGGTTCTCCTCCCTTCCAACGGTGTTGAGGCGGGTGGGAACAGCAGGGGGTGAAGGTGCTGTGTTTAAAGAGGTGGAGTTATGCAGATCTAAAACGCGTGGATTGCAGCAGCAGCAAGCCGAAAAGTGCAGGCATGTAAGGGATCTAGAGGTTGACAACATGTCTTCTTAACGGGAGTCCAGGAGCTCATCTCCACAAATGGACTTTTTAGGATCCTTGGGTGGCTCCGTAGTTTGAAACCAATTCTGGTTATCGCTTCTCGGCCTTTTGGCTAAGATCAAGTGTAGTATCTGTTCTTATCAGTTTAATATCTGATACGTCCCCTATCTGGGGACCATATATTAAATGGATTTTTAGAACAGGGAGATGGAAAAAGAGCTTGCTCTGTCCACTCCACGCATTGACCTGGTATTGCAGTATCTCCAGGACCGGTGCACCCCTTCTTTAATGCAGTTTCTAAAATCAGAAAGAATTGAATTCAATGTTTTTTGTTCATTTTGCTTGTTTGTCGGATTTTGGGATGGACTCTTTGGCTCTGCTTTTCTTCTCCTCATTGGATTTTTCATGTTCAAAGTTGCAGAAGCCAGATTACAAGCTCATTTTGGTTCAACTTCAGCAACTGTGCATTGCATTGCCATGTAATGTGATGCAATGCTATCTTTCTAGCTCTCCCTTTCTACTTCCTTTTGGATAAACAGACATATTAGGCAAGCATTTTGGAGCTTTCACCTAAATAACTACAGGTGGTGAGATAAGCTGCACAATATAATTGACCTTTCAGTATATTGTTGCACACACACCATCTATTTAGCAAATGCCCTTGTTATCAACAGCAGCCTTTTAAACTCACCCGAGCTAACAGGTATGTGCGCTGGTTACACTGCTGCGCTTAAAATTTCTTTTTTGGTTTGCTACAATGCCTTTTCTGAAACGTTGTCTCCTTCTGCTGGAACACTGACTTCTTTCATTTAATGCCTGCAGACTATAAAAGAGAACCCAACCCAAAAAGTTTGGTTGATTAGTCTGTGGCATTCTGTTAAACTGTTGCTTATGGCGGTCTCTGTGAGCTTCTCAGCGACATTCAGCCAGCCAGGTATCCTGCCTGCAGTAGATGGAATGTGGCAATGGAACGCTGGCTGCGCGTGTCATAATAGGCTCTGAGCCTTTATATACCTGTGCACAGCAGCAGCCACCTTCAGTCTGCTGCTGGACAGCCAGCAGCAGCAGCAGCAGCAGGAGAGGTATGTAATCAGGAGCCCTCCTGCTAAGGGTAGACAGCTGCTCGTTCCACCCCACCCCCCGCCTTAATTGGTTCTCCTCCCTTCCAACGGTGTTGAGGCGGGTGGGAACAGCAGGGGGTGAAGGTGCTGTGTTTAAAGAGGTGGAGTTATGCAGATCTAAAACGCGTGGATTGCAGCAGCAGCAAGCCGAAAAGTGCAGGCATGTAAGGGATCTAGAGGTTGACAACATGTCTTCTTAACGGGAGTCCAGGAGCTCATCTCCACAAATGGACTTTTTAGGATCCTTGGGTGGCTCCGTAGTTTGAAACCAATTCTGGTTATCGCTTCTCGGCCTTTTGGCTAAGATCAAGTGTAGTATCTGTTCTTATCAGTTTAATATCTGATACGTCCCCTATCTGGGGACCATATATTAAATGGATTTTTAGAACAGGGAGATGGAAAAAGAGCTTGCTCTGTCCACTCCACGCATTGACCTGGTATTGCAGTATCTCCAGGACCGGTGCACCCCTTCTTTAATGCAGTTTCTAAAATCAGAAAGAATTGAATTCAATGTTTTTTGTTCATTTTGCTTGTTTGTCGGATTTTGGGATGGACTCTTTGGCTCTGCTTTTCTTCTCCTCATTGGATTTTTCATGTTCAAAGTTGCAGAAGCCAGATTACAAGCTCATTTTGGTTCAACTTCAGCAACTGTGCATTGCATTGCCATGTAATGTGATGCAATGCTATCTTTCTAGCTCTCCCTTTCTACTTCCTTTTGGATAAACAGACATATTAGGCAAGCATTTTGGAGCTTTCACCTAAATAACTACAGGTGGTGAGATAAGCTGCACAATATAATTGACCTTTCAGTATATTGTTGCACACACACCATCTATTTAGCAAATGCCCTTGTTATCAACAGCAGCCTTTTAAACTCACCCGAGCTAACAGGTATGTGCGCTGGTTACACTGCTGCGCTTAAAATTTCTTTTTTGGTTTGCTACAATGCCTTTTCTGAAACGTTGTCTCCTTCTGCTGGAACACTGACTTCTTTCATTTAATGCCTGCAGACTATAAAAGAGAACCCAACCCAAAAAGTTTGGTTGATTAGTCTGTGGCATTCTGTTAAACTGTTGCTTATGGCGGTCTCTGTGAGCTTCTCAGCGACATTCAGCCAGCCAGGTATCCTGCCTGCAGTAGATGGAATGTGGCAATGGAACGCTGGCTGCGCGTGTCATAATAGGCTCTGAGCCTTTATATACCTGTGCACAGCAGCAGCCACCTTCAGTCTGCTGCTGGACAGCCAGCAGCAGCAGCAGCAGCAGGAGAGGTATGTAATCAGGAGCCCTCCTGCTAAGGGTAGACAGCTGCTCGTTCCACCCCACCCCCCGCCTTAATTGGTTCTCCTCCCTTCCAACGGTGTTGAGGCGGGTGGGAACAGCAGGGGGTGAAGGTGCTGTGTTTAAAGAGGTGGAGTTATGCAGATCTAAAACGCGTGGATTGCAGCAGCAGCAAGCCGAAAAGTGCAGGCATGTAAGGGATCTAGAGGTTGACAACATGTCTTCTTAACGGGAGTCCAGGAGCTCATCTCCACAAATGGACTTTTTAGGATCCTTGGGTGGCTCCGTAGTTTGAAACCAATTCTGGTTATCGCTTCTCGGCCTTTTGGCTAAGATCAAGTGTAGTATCTGTTCTTATCAGTTTAATATCTGATACGTCCCCTATCTGGGGACCATATATTAAATGGATTTTTAGAACAGGGAGATGGAAAAAGAGCTTGCTCTGTCCACTCCACGCATTGACCTGGTATTGCAGTATCTCCAGGACCGGTGCACCCCTTCTTTAATGCAGTTTCTAAAATCAGAAAGAATTGAATTCAATGTTTTTTGTTCATTTTGCTTGTTTGTCGGATTTTGGGATGGACTCTTTGGCTCTGCTTTTCTTCTCCTCATTGGATTTTTCATGTTCAAAGTTGCAGAAGCCAGATTACAAGCTCATTTTGGTTCAACTTCAGCAACTGTGCATTGCATTGCCATGTAATGTGATGCAATGCTATCTTTCTAGCTCTCCCTTTCTACTTCCTTTTGGATAAACAGACATATTAGGCAAGCATTTTGGAGCTTTCACCTAAATAACTACAGGTGGTGAGATAAGCTGCACAATATAATTGACCTTTCAGTATATTGTTGCACACACACCATCTATTTAGCAAATGCCCTTGTTATCAACAGCAGCCTTTTAAACTCACCCGAGCTAACAGGTATGTGCGCTGGTTACACTGCTGCGCTTAAAATTTCTTTTTTGGTTTGCTACAATGCCTTTTCTGAAACGTTGTCTCCTTCTGCTGGAACACTGACTTCTTTCATTTAATGCCTGCAGACTATAAAAGAGAACCCAACCCAAAAAGTTTGGTTGATTAGTCTGTGGCATTCTGTTAAACTGTTGCTTATGGCGGTCTCTGTGAGCTTCTCAGCGACATTCAGCCAGCCAGGTATCCTGCCTGCAGTAGATGGAATGTGGCAATGGAACGCTGGCTGCGCGTGTCATAATAGGCTCTGAGCCTTTATATACCTGTGCACAGCAGCAGCCACCTTCAGTCTGCTGCTGGACAGCCAGCAGCAGCAGCAGCAGCAGGAGAGGTATGTAATCAGGAGCCCTCCTGCTAAGGGTAGACAGCTGCTCGTTCCACCCCACCCCCCGCCTTAATTGGTTCTCCTCCCTTCCAACGGTGTTGAGGCGGGTGGGAACAGCAGGGGGTGAAGGTGCTGTGTTTAAAGAGGTGGAGTTATGCAGATCTAAAACGCGTGGATTGCAGCAGCAGCAAGCCGAAAAGTGCAGGCATGTAAGGGATCTAGAGGTTGACAACATGTCTTCTTAACGGGAGTCCAGGAGCTCATCTCCACAAATGGACTTTTTAGGATCCTTGGGTGGCTCCGTAGTTTGAAACCAATTCTGGTTATCGCTTCTCGGCCTTTTGGCTAAGATCAAGTGTAGTATCTGTTCTTATCAGTTTAATATCTGATACGTCCCCTATCTGGGGACCATATATTAAATGGATTTTTAGAACAGGGAGATGGAAAAAGAGCTTGCTCTGTCCACTCCACGCATTGACCTGGTATTGCAGTATCTCCAGGACCGGTGCACCCCTTCTTTAATGCAGTTTCTAAAATCAGAAAGAATTGAATTCAATGTTTTTTGTTCATTTTGCTTGTTTGTCGGATTTTGGGATGGACTCTTTGGCTCTGCTTTTCTTCTCCTCATTGGATTTTTCATGTTCAAAGTTGCAGAAGCCAGATTACAAGCTCATTTTGGTTCAACTTCAGCAACTGTGCATTGCATTGCCATGTAATGTGATGCAATGCTATCTTTCTAGCTCTCCCTTTCTACTTCCTTTTGGATAAACAGACATATTAGGCAAGCATTTTGGAGCTTTCACCTAAATAACTACAGGTGGTGAGATAAGCTGCACAATATAATTGACCTTTCAGTATATTGTTGCACACACACCATCTATTTAGCAAATGCCCTTGTTATCAACAGCAGCCTTTTAAACTCACCCGAGCTAACAGGTATGTGCGCTGGTTACACTGCTGCGCTTAAAATTTCTTTTTTGGTTTGCTACAATGCCTTTTCTGAAACGTTGTCTCCTTCTGCTGGAACACTGACTTCTTTCATTTAATGCCTGCAGACTATAAAAGAGAACCCAACCCAAAAAGTTTGGTTGATTAGTCTGTGGCATTCTGTTAAACTGTTGCTTATGGCGGTCTCTGTGAGCTTCTCAGCGACATTCAGCCAGCCAGGTATCCTGCCTGCAGTAGATGGAATGTGGCAATGGAACGCTGGCTGCGCGTGTCATAATAGGCTCTGAGCCTTTATATACCTGTGCACAGCAGCAGCCACCTTCAGTCTGCTGCTGGACAGCCAGCAGCAGCAGCAGCAGCAGGAGAGGTATGTAATCAGGAGCCCTCCTGCTAAGGGTAGACAGCTGCTCGTTCCACCCCACCCCCCGCCTTAATTGGTTCTCCTCCCTTCCAACGGTGTTGAGGCGGGTGGGAACAGCAGGGGGTGAAGGTGCTGTGTTTAAAGAGGTGGAGTTATGCAGATCTAAAACGCGTGGATTGCAGCAGCAGCAAGCCGAAAAGTGCAGGCATGTAAGGGATCTAGAGGTTGACAACATGTCTTCTTAACGGGAGTCCAGGAGCTCATCTCCACAAATGGACTTTTTAGGATCCTTGGGTGGCTCCGTAGTTTGAAACCAATTCTGGTTATCGCTTCTCGGCCTTTTGGCTAAGATCAAGTGTAGTATCTGTTCTTATCAGTTTAATATCTGATACGTCCCCTATCTGGGGACCATATATTAAATGGATTTTTAGAACAGGGAGATGGAAAAAGAGCTTGCTCTGTCCACTCCACGCATTGACCTGGTATTGCAGTATCTCCAGGACCGGTGCACCCCTTCTTTAATGCAGTTTCTAAAATCAGAAAGAATTGAATTCAATGTTTTTTGTTCATTTTGCTTGTTTGTCGGATTTTGGGATGGACTCTTTGGCTCTGCTTTTCTTCTCCTCATTGGATTTTTCATGTTCAAAGTTGCAGAAGCCAGATTACAAGCTCATTTTGGTTCAACTTCAGCAACTGTGCATTGCATTGCCATGTAATGTGATGCAATGCTATCTTTCTAGCTCTCCCTTTCTACTTCCTTTTGGATAAACAGACATATTAGGCAAGCATTTTGGAGCTTTCACCTAAATAACTACAGGTGGTGAGATAAGCTGCACAATATAATTGACCTTTCAGTATATTGTTGCACACACACCATCTATTTAGCAAATGCCCTTGTTATCAACAGCAGCCTTTTAAACTCACCCGAGCTAACAGGTATGTGCGCTGGTTACACTGCTGCGCTTAAAATTTCTTTTTTGGTTTGCTACAATGCCTTTTCTGAAACGTTGTCTCCTTCTGCTGGAACACTGACTTCTTTCATTTAATGCCTGCAGACTATAAAAGAGAACCCAACCCAAAAAGTTTGGTTGATTAGTCTGTGGCATTCTGTTAAACTGTTGCTTATGGCGGTCTCTGTGAGCTTCTCAGCGACATTCAGCCAGCCAGGTATCCTGCCTGCAGTAGATGGAATGTGGCAATGGAACGCTGGCTGCGCGTGTCATAATAGGCTCTGAGCCTTTATATACCTGTGCACAGCAGCAGCCACCTTCAGTCTGCTGCTGGACAGCCAGCAGCAGCAGCAGCAGCAGGAGAGGTATGTAATCAGGAGCCCTCCTGCTAAGGGTAGACAGCTGCTCGTTCCACCCCACCCCCCGCCTTAATTGGTTCTCCTCCCTTCCAACGGTGTTGAGGCGGGTGGGAACAGCAGGGGGTGAAGGTGCTGTGTTTAAAGAGGTGGAGTTATGCAGATCTAAAACGCGTGGATTGCAGCAGCAGCAAGCCGAAAAGTGCAGGCATGTAAGGGATCTAGAGGTTGACAACATGTCTTCTTAACGGGAGTCCAGGAGCTCATCTCCACAAATGGACTTTTTAGGATCCTTGGGTGGCTCCGTAGTTTGAAACCAATTCTGGTTATCGCTTCTCGGCCTTTTGGCTAAGATCAAGTGTAGTATCTGTTCTTATCAGTTTAATATCTGATACGTCCCCTATCTGGGGACCATATATTAAATGGATTTTTAGAACAGGGAGATGGAAAAAGAGCTTGCTCTGTCCACTCCACGCATTGACCTGGTATTGCAGTATCTCCAGGACCGGTGCACCCCTTCTTTAATGCAGTTTCTAAAATCAGAAAGAATTGAATTCAATGTTTTTTGTTCATTTTGCTTGTTTGTCGGATTTTGGGATGGACTCTTTGGCTCTGCTTTTCTTCTCCTCATTGGATTTTTCATGTTCAAAGTTGCAGAAGCCAGATTACAAGCTCATTTTGGTTCAACTTCAGCAACTGTGCATTGCATTGCCATGTAATGTGATGCAATGCTATCTTTCTAGCTCTCCCTTTCTACTTCCTTTTGGATAAACAGACATATTAGGCAAGCATTTTGGAGCTTTCACCTAAATAACTACAGGTGGTGAGATAAGCTGCACAATATAATTGACCTTTCAGTATATTGTTGCACACACACCATCTATTTAGCAAATGCCCTTGTTATCAACAGCAGCCTTTTAAACTCACCCGAGCTAACAGGTATGTGCGCTGGTTACACTGCTGCGCTTAAAATTTCTTTTTTGGTTTGCTACAATGCCTTTTCTGAAACGTTGTCTCCTTCTGCTGGAACACTGACTTCTTTCATTTAATGCCTGCAGACTATAAAAGAGAACCCAACCCAAAAAGTTTGGTTGATTAGTCTGTGGCATTCTGTTAAACTGTTGCTTATGGCGGTCTCTGTGAGCTTCTCAGCGACATTCAGCCAGCCAGGTATCCTGCCTGCAGTAGATGGAATGTGGCAATGGAACGCTGGCTGCGCGTGTCATAATAGGCTCTGAGCCTTTATATACCTGTGCACAGCAGCAGCCACCTTCAGTCTGCTGCTGGACAGCCAGCAGCAGCAGCAGCAGCAGGAGAGGTATGTAATCAGGAGCCCTCCTGCTAAGGGTAGACAGCTGCTCGTTCCACCCCACCCCCCGCCTTAATTGGTTCTCCTCCCTTCCAACGGTGTTGAGGCGGGTGGGAACAGCAGGGGGTGAAGGTGCTGTGTTTAAAGAGGTGGAGTTATGCAGATCTAAAACGCGTGGATTGCAGCAGCAGCAAGCCGAAAAGTGCAGGCATGTAAGGGATCTAGAGGTTGACAACATGTCTTCTTAACGGGAGTCCAGGAGCTCATCTCCACAAATGGACTTTTTAGGATCCTTGGGTGGCTCCGTAGTTTGAAACCAATTCTGGTTATCGCTTCTCGGCCTTTTGGCTAAGATCAAGTGTAGTATCTGTTCTTATCAGTTTAATATCTGATACGTCCCCTATCTGGGGACCATATATTAAATGGATTTTTAGAACAGGGAGATGGAAAAAGAGCTTGCTCTGTCCACTCCACGCATTGACCTGGTATTGCAGTATCTCCAGGACCGGTGCACCCCTTCTTTAATGCAGTTTCTAAAATCAGAAAGAATTGAATTCAATGTTTTTTGTTCATTTTGCTTGTTTGTCGGATTTTGGGATGGACTCTTTGGCTCTGCTTTTCTTCTCCTCATTGGATTTTTCATGTTCAAAGTTGCAGAAGCCAGATTACAAGCTCATTTTGGTTCAACTTCAGCAACTGTGCATTGCATTGCCATGTAATGTGATGCAATGCTATCTTTCTAGCTCTCCCTTTCTACTTCCTTTTGGATAAACAGACATATTAGGCAAGCATTTTGGAGCTTTCACCTAAATAACTACAGGTGGTGAGATAAGCTGCACAATATAATTGACCTTTCAGTATATTGTTGCACACACACCATCTATTTAGCAAATGCCCTTGTTATCAACAGCAGCCTTTTAAACTCACCCGAGCTAACAGGTATGTGCGCTGGTTACACTGCTGCGCTTAAAATTTCTTTTTTGGTTTGCTACAATGCCTTTTCTGAAACGTTGTCTCCTTCTGCTGGAACACTGACTTCTTTCATTTAATGCCTGCAGACTATAAAAGAGAACCCAACCCAAAAAGTTTGGTTGATTAGTCTGTGGCATTCTGTTAAACTGTTGCTTATGGCGGTCTCTGTGAGCTTCTCAGCGACATTCAGCCAGCCAGGTATCCTGCCTGCAGTAGATGGAATGTGGCAATGGAACGCTGGCTGCGCGTGTCATAATAGGCTCTGAGCCTTTATATACCTGTGCACAGCAGCAGCCACCTTCAGTCTGCTGCTGGACAGCCAGCAGCAGCAGCAGCAGCAGGAGAGGTATGTAATCAGGAGCCCTCCTGCTAAGGGTAGACAGCTGCTCGTTCCACCCCACCCCCCGCCTTAATTGGTTCTCCTCCCTTCCAACGGTGTTGAGGCGGGTGGGAACAGCAGGGGGTGAAGGTGCTGTGTTTAAAGAGGTGGAGTTATGCAGATCTAAAACGCGTGGATTGCAGCAGCAGCAAGCCGAAAAGTGCAGGCATGTAAGGGATCTAGAGGTTGACAACATGTCTTCTTAACGGGAGTCCAGGAGCTCATCTCCACAAATGGACTTTTTAGGATCCTTGGGTGGCTCCGTAGTTTGAAACCAATTCTGGTTATCGCTTCTCGGCCTTTTGGCTAAGATCAAGTGTAGTATCTGTTCTTATCAGTTTAATATCTGATACGTCCCCTATCTGGGGACCATATATTAAATGGATTTTTAGAACAGGGAGATGGAAAAAGAGCTTGCTCTGTCCACTCCACGCATTGACCTGGTATTGCAGTATCTCCAGGACCGGTGCACCCCTTCTTTAATGCAGTTTCTAAAATCAGAAAGAATTGAATTCAATGTTTTTTGTTCATTTTGCTTGTTTGTCGGATTTTGGGATGGACTCTTTGGCTCTGCTTTTCTTCTCCTCATTGGATTTTTCATGTTCAAAGTTGCAGAAGCCAGATTACAAGCTCATTTTGGTTCAACTTCAGCAACTGTGCATTGCATTGCCATGTAATGTGATGCAATGCTATCTTTCTAGCTCTCCCTTTCTACTTCCTTTTGGATAAACAGACATATTAGGCAAGCATTTTGGAGCTTTCACCTAAATAACTACAGGTGGTGAGATAAGCTGCACAATATAATTGACCTTTCAGTATATTGTTGCACACACACCATCTATTTAGCAAATGCCCTTGTTATCAACAGCAGCCTTTTAAACTCACCCGAGCTAACAGGTATGTGCGCTGGTTACACTGCTGCGCTTAAAATTTCTTTTTTGGTTTGCTACAATGCCTTTTCTGAAACGTTGTCTCCTTCTGCTGGAACACTGACTTCTTTCATTTAATGCCTGCAGACTATAAAAGAGAACCCAACCCAAAAAGTTTGGTTGATTAGTCTGTGGCATTCTGTTAAACTGTTGCTTATGGCGGTCTCTGTGAGCTTCTCAGCGACATTCAGCCAGCCAGGTATCCTGCCTGCAGTAGATGGAATGTGGCAATGGAACGCTGGCTGCGCGTGTCATAATAGGCTCTGAGCCTTTATATACCTGTGCACAGCAGCAGCCACCTTCAGTCTGCTGCTGGACAGCCAGCAGCAGCAGCAGCAGCAGGAGAGGTATGTAATCAGGAGCCCTCCTGCTAAGGGTAGACAGCTGCTCGTTCCACCCCACCCCCCGCCTTAATTGGTTCTCCTCCCTTCCAACGGTGTTGAGGCGGGTGGGAACAGCAGGGGGTGAAGGTGCTGTGTTTAAAGAGGTGGAGTTATGCAGATCTAAAACGCGTGGATTGCAGCAGCAGCAAGCCGAAAAGTGCAGGCATGTAAGGGATCTAGAGGTTGACAACATGTCTTCTTAACGGGAGTCCAGGAGCTCATCTCCACAAATGGACTTTTTAGGATCCTTGGGTGGCTCCGTAGTTTGAAACCAATTCTGGTTATCGCTTCTCGGCCTTTTGGCTAAGATCAAGTGTAGTATCTGTTCTTATCAGTTTAATATCTGATACGTCCCCTATCTGGGGACCATATATTAAATGGATTTTTAGAACAGGGAGATGGAAAAAGAGCTTGCTCTGTCCACTCCACGCATTGACCTGGTATTGCAGTATCTCCAGGACCGGTGCACCCCTTCTTTAATGCAGTTTCTAAAATCAGAAAGAATTGAATTCAATGTTTTTTGTTCATTTTGCTTGTTTGTCGGATTTTGGGATGGACTCTTTGGCTCTGCTTTTCTTCTCCTCATTGGATTTTTCATGTTCAAAGTTGCAGAAGCCAGATTACAAGCTCATTTTGGTTCAACTTCAGCAACTGTGCATTGCATTGCCATGTAATGTGATGCAATGCTATCTTTCTAGCTCTCCCTTTCTACTTCCTTTTGGATAAACAGACATATTAGGCAAGCATTTTGGAGCTTTCACCTAAATAACTACAGGTGGTGAGATAAGCTGCACAATATAATTGACCTTTCAGTATATTGTTGCACACACACCATCTATTTAGCAAATGCCCTTGTTATCAACAGCAGCCTTTTAAACTCACCCGAGCTAACAGGTATGTGCGCTGGTTACACTGCTGCGCTTAAAATTTCTTTTTTGGTTTGCTACAATGCCTTTTCTGAAACGTTGTCTCCTTCTGCTGGAACACTGACTTCTTTCATTTAATGCCTGCAGACTATAAAAGAGAACCCAACCCAAAAAGTTTGGTTGATTAGTCTGTGGCATTCTGTTAAACTGTTGCTTATGGCGGTCTCTGTGAGCTTCTCAGCGACATTCAGCCAGCCAGGTATCCTGCCTGCAGTAGATGGAATGTGGCAATGGAACGCTGGCTGCGCGTGTCATAATAGGCTCTGAGCCTTTATATACCTGTGCACAGCAGCAGCCACCTTCAGTCTGCTGCTGGACAGCCAGCAGCAGCAGCAGCAGCAGGAGAGGTATGTAATCAGGAGCCCTCCTGCTAAGGGTAGACAGCTGCTCGTTCCACCCCACCCCCCGCCTTAATTGGTTCTCCTCCCTTCCAACGGTGTTGAGGCGGGTGGGAACAGCAGGGGGTGAAGGTGCTGTGTTTAAAGAGGTGGAGTTATGCAGATCTAAAACGCGTGGATTGCAGCAGCAGCAAGCCGAAAAGTGCAGGCATGTAAGGGATCTAGAGGTTGACAACATGTCTTCTTAACGGGAGTCCAGGAGCTCATCTCCACAAATGGACTTTTTAGGATCCTTGGGTGGCTCCGTAGTTTGAAACCAATTCTGGTTATCGCTTCTCGGCCTTTTGGCTAAGATCAAGTGTAGTATCTGTTCTTATCAGTTTAATATCTGATACGTCCCCTATCTGGGGACCATATATTAAATGGATTTTTAGAACAGGGAGATGGAAAAAGAGCTTGCTCTGTCCACTCCACGCATTGACCTGGTATTGCAGTATCTCCAGGACCGGTGCACCCCTTCTTTAATGCAGTTTCTAAAATCAGAAAGAATTGAATTCAATGTTTTTTGTTCATTTTGCTTGTTTGTCGGATTTTGGGATGGACTCTTTGGCTCTGCTTTTCTTCTCCTCATTGGATTTTTCATGTTCAAAGTTGCAGAAGCCAGATTACAAGCTCATTTTGGTTCAACTTCAGCAACTGTGCATTGCATTGCCATGTAATGTGATGCAATGCTATCTTTCTAGCTCTCCCTTTCTACTTCCTTTTGGATAAACAGACATATTAGGCAAGCATTTTGGAGCTTTCACCTAAATAACTACAGGTGGTGAGATAAGCTGCACAATATAATTGACCTTTCAGTATATTGTTGCACACACACCATCTATTTAGCAAATGCCCTTGTTATCAACAGCAGCCTTTTAAACTCACCCGAGCTAACAGGTATGTGCGCTGGTTACACTGCTGCGCTTAAAATTTCTTTTTTGGTTTGCTACAATGCCTTTTCTGAAACGTTGTCTCCTTCTGCTGGAACACTGACTTCTTTCATTTAATGCCTGCAGACTATAAAAGAGAACCCAACCCAAAAAGTTTGGTTGATTAGTCTGTGGCATTCTGTTAAACTGTTGCTTATGGCGGTCTCTGTGAGCTTCTCAGCGACATTCAGCCAGCCAGGTATCCTGCCTGCAGTAGATGGAATGTGGCAATGGAACGCTGGCTGCGCGTGTCATAATAGGCTCTGAGCCTTTATATACCTGTGCACAGCAGCAGCCACCTTCAGTCTGCTGCTGGACAGCCAGCAGCAGCAGCAGCAGCAGGAGAGGTATGTAATCAGGAGCCCTCCTGCTAAGGGTAGACAGCTGCTCGTTCCACCCCACCCCCCGCCTTAATTGGTTCTCCTCCCTTCCAACGGTGTTGAGGCGGGTGGGAACAGCAGGGGGTGAAGGTGCTGTGTTTAAAGAGGTGGAGTTATGCAGATCTAAAACGCGTGGATTGCAGCAGCAGCAAGCCGAAAAGTGCAGGCATGTAAGGGATCTAGAGGTTGACAACATGTCTTCTTAACGGGAGTCCAGGAGCTCATCTCCACAAATGGACGTTTTAGGATCCTTGGGTGGCTCCGTAGTTTGAAACCAATTCTGGTTATCGCTTCTCGGCCTTTTGGCTAAGATCAAGTGTAGTATCTGTTCTTATCAGTTTAATATCTGATACGTCCCCTATCTGGGGACCATATATTAAATGGATTTTTAGAACAGGGAGATGGAAAAAGAGCTTGCTCTGTCCACTCCACGCATTGACCTGGTATTGCAGTATCTCCAGGACCGGTGCACCCCTTCTTTAATGCAGTTTCTAAAATCAGAAAGAATTGAATTCAATGTTTTTTGTTCATTTTGCTTGTTTGTCGGATTTTGGGATGGACTCTTTGGCTCTGCTTTTCTTCTCCTCATTGGATTTTTCATGTTCAAAGTTGCAGAAGCCAGATTACAAGCTCATTTTGGTTCAACTTCAGCAACTGTGCATTGCATTGCCATGTAATGTGATGCAATGCTATCTTTCTAGCTCTCCCTTTCTACTTCCTTTTGGATAAACAGACATATTAGGCAAGCATTTTGGAGCTTTCACCTAAATAACTACAGGTGGTGAGATAAGCTGCACAATATAATTGACCTTTCAGTATATTGTTGCACACACACCATCTATTTAGCAAATGCCCTTGTTATCAACAGCAGCCTTTTAAACTCACCCGAGCTAACAGGTATGTGCGCTGGTTACACTGCTGCGCTTAAAATTTCTTTTTTGGTTTGCTACAATGCCTTTTCTGAAACGTTGTCTCCTTCTGCTGGAACACTGACTTCTTTCATTTAATGCCTGCAGACTATAAAAGAGAACCCAACCCAAAAAGTTTGGTTGATTAGTCTGTGGCATTCTGTTAAACTGTTGCTTATGGCGGTCTCTGTGAGCTTCTCAGCGACATTCAGCCAGCCAGGTATCCTGCCTGCAGTAGATGGAATGTGGCAATGGAACGCTGGCTGCGCGTGTCATAATAGGCTCTGAGCCTTTATATACCTGTGCACAGCAGCAGCCACCTTCAGTCTGCTGCTGGACAGCCAGCAGCAGCAGCAGCAGCAGGAGAGGTATGTAATCAGGAGCCCTCCTGCTAAGGGTAGACAGCTGCTCGTTCCACCCCACCCCCCGCCTTAATTGGTTCTCCTCCCTTCCAACGGTGTTGAGGCGGGTGGGAACAGCAGGGGGTGAAGGTGCTGTGTTTAAAGAGGTGGAGTTATGCAGATCTAAAACGCGTGGATTGCAGCAGCAGCAAGCCGAAAAGTGCAGGCATGTAAGGGATCTAGAGGTTGACAACATGTCTTCTTAACGGGAGTCCAGGAGCTCATCTCCACAAATGGACTTTTTAGGATCCTTGGGTGGCTCCGTAGTTTGAAACCAATTCTGGTTATCGCTTCTCGGCCTTTTGGCTAAGATCAAGTGTAGTATCTGTTCTTATCAGTTTAATATCTGATACGTCCCCTATCTGGGGACCATATATTAAATGGATTTTTAGAACAGGGAGATGGAAAAAGAGCTTGCTCTGTCCACTCCACGCATTGACCTGGTATTGCAGTATCTCCAGGACCGGTGCACCCCTTCTTTAATGCAGTTTCTAAAATCAGAAAGAATTGAATTCAATGTTTTTTGTTCATTTTGCTTGTTTGTCGGATTTTGGGATGGACTCTTTGGCTCTGCTTTTCTTCTCCTCATTGGATTTTTCATGTTCAAAGTTGCAGAAGCCAGATTACAAGCTCATTTTGGTTCAACTTCAGCAACTGTGCATTGCATTGCCATGTAATGTGATGCAATGCTATCTTTCTAGCTCTCCCTTTCTACTTCCTTTTGGATAAACAGACATATTAGGCAAGCATTTTGGAGCTTTCACCTAAATAACTACAGGTGGTGAGATAAGCTGCACAATATAATTGACCTTTCAGTATATTGTTGCACACACACCATCTATTTAGCAAATGCCCTTGTTATCAACAGCAGCCTTTTAAACTCACCCGAGCTAACAGGTATGTGCGCTGGTTACACTGCTGCGCTTAAAATTTCTTTTTTGGTTTGCTACAATGCCTTTTCTGAAACGTTGTCTCCTTCTGCTGGAACACTGACTTCTTTCATTTAATGCCTGCAGACTATAAAAGAGAACCCAACCCAAAAAGTTTGGTTGATTAGTCTGTGGCATTCTGTTAAACTGTTGCTTATGGCGGTCTCTGTGAGCTTCTCAGCGACATTCAGCCAGCCAGGTATCCTGCCTGCAGTAGATGGAATGTGGCAATGGAACGCTGGCTGCGCGTGTCATAATAGGCTCTGAGCCTTTATATACCTGTGCACAGCAGCAGCCACCTTCAGTCTGCTGCTGGACAGCCAGCAGCAGCAGCAGCAGCAGGAGAGGTATGTAATCAGGAGCCCTCCTGCTAAGGGTAGACAGCTGCTCGTTCCACCCCACCCCCCGCCTTAATTGGTTCTCCTCCCTTCCAACGGTGTTGAGGCGGGTGGGAACAGCAGGGGGTGAAGGTGCTGTGTTTAAAGAGGTGGAGTTATGCAGATCTAAAACGCGTGGATTGCAGCAGCAGCAAGCCGAAAAGTGCAGGCATGTAAGGGATCTAGAGGTTGACAACATGTCTTCTTAACGGGAGTCCAGGAGCTCATCTCCACAAATGGACTTTTTAGGATCCTTGGGTGGCTCCGTAGTTTGAAACCAATTCTGGTTATCGCTTCTCGGCCTTTTGGCTAAGATCAAGTGTAGTATCTGTTCTTATAAGTTTAATATCTGATACGTCCCCTATCTGGGGACCATATATTAAATGGATTTTTAGAACAGGGAGATGGAAAAAGAGCTTGCTCTGTCCACTCCACGCATTGACCTGGTATTGCAGTATCTCCAGGACCGGTGCACCCCTTCTTTAATGCAGTTTCTAAAATCAGAAAGAATTGAATTCAATGTTTTTTGTTCATTTTGCTTGTTTGTCGGATTTTGGGATGGACTCTTTGGCTCTGCTTTTCTTCTCCTCATTGGATTTTTCATGTTCAAAGTTGCAGAAGCCAGATTACAAGCTCATTTTGGTTCAACTTCAGCAACTGTGCATTGCATTGCCATGTAATGTGATGCAATGCTATCTTTCTAGCTCTCCCTTTCTACTTCCTTTTGGATAAACAGACATATTAGGCAAGCATTTTGGAGCTTTCACCTAAATAACTACAGGTGGTGAGATAAGCTGCACAATATAATTGACCTTTCAGTATATTGTTGCACACACACCATCTATTTAGCAAATGCCCTTGTTATCAACAGCAGCCTTTTAAACTCACCCGAGCTAACAGGTATGTGCGCTGGTTACACTGCTGCGCTTAAAATTTCTTTTTTGGTTTGCTACAATGCCTTTTCTGAAACGTTGTCTCCTTCTGCTGGAACACTGACTTCTTTCATTTAATGCCTGCAGACTATAAAAGAGAACCCAACCCAAAAAGTTTGGTTGATTAGTCTGTGGCATTCTGTTAAACTGTTGCTTATGGCGGTCTCTGTGAGCTTCTCAGCGACATTCAGCCAGCCAGGTATCCTGCCTGCAGTAGATGGAATGTGGCAATGGAACGCTGGCTGCGCGTGTCATAATAGGCTCTGAGCCTTTATATACCTGTGCACAGCAGCAGCCACCTTCAGTCTGCTGCTGGACAGCCAGCAGCAGCAGCAGCAGCAGGAGAGGTATGTAATCAGGAGCCCTCCTGCTAAGGGTAGACAGCTGCTCGTTCCACCCCACCCCCCGCCTTAATTGGTTCTCCTCCCTTCCAACGGTGTTGAGGCGGGTGGGAACAGCAGGGGGTGAAGGTGCTGTGTTTAAAGAGGTGGAGTTATGCAGATCTAAAACGCGTGGATTGCAGCAGCAGCAAGCCGAAAAGTGCAGGCATGTAAGGGATCTAGAGGTTGACAACATGTCTTCTTAACGGGAGTCCAGGAGCTCATCTCCACAAATGGACGTTTTAGGATCCTTGGGTGGCTCCGTAGTTTGAAACCAATTCTGGTTATCGCTTCTCGGCCTTTTGGCTAAGATCAAGTGTAGTATCTGTTCTTATCAGTTTAATATCTGATACGTCCCCTATCTGGGGACCATATATTAAATGGATTTTTAGAACAGGGAGATGGAAAAAGAGCTTGCTCTGTCCACTCCACGCATTGACCTGGTATTGCAGTATCTCCAGGACCGGTGCACCCCTTCTTTAATGCAGTTTCTAAAATCAGAAAGAATTGAATTCAATGTTTTTTGTTCATTTTGCTTGTTTGTCGGATTTTGGGATGGACTCTTTGGCTCTGCTTTTCTTCTCCTCATTGGATTTTTCATGTTCAAAGTTGCAGAAGCCAGATTACAAGCTCATTTTGGTTCAACTTCAGCAACTGTGCATTGCATTGCCATGTAATGTGATGCAATGCTATCTTTCTAGCTCTCCCTTTCTACTTCCTTTTGGATAAACAGACATATTAGGCAAGCATTTTGGAGCTTTCACCTAAATAACTACAGGTGGTGAGATAAGCTGCACAATATAATTGACCTTTCAGTATATTGTTGCACACACACCATCTATTTAGCAAATGCCCTTGTTATCAACAGCAGCCTTTTAAACTCACCCGAGCTAACAGGTATGTGCGCTGGTTACACTGCTGCGCTTAAAATTTCTTTTTTGGTTTGCTACAATGCCTTTTCTGAAACGTTGTCTCCTTCTGCTGGAACACTGACTTCTTTCATTTAATGCCTGCAGACTATAAAAGAGAACCCAACCCAAAAAGTTTGGTTGATTAGTCTGTGGCATTCTGTTAAACTGTTGCTTATGGCGGTCTCTGTGAGCTTCTCAGCGACATTCAGCCAGCCAGGTATCCTGCCTGCAGTAGATGGAATGTGGCAATGGAACGCTGGCTGCGCGTGTCATAATAGGCTCTGAGCCTTTATATACCTGTGCACAGCAGCAGCCACCTTCAGTCTGCTGCTGGACAGCCAGCAGCAGCAGCAGCAGCAGGAGAGGTATGTAATCAGGAGCCCTCCTGCTAAGGGTAGACAGCTGCTCGTTCCACCCCACCCCCCGCCTTAATTGGTTCTCCTCCCTTCCAACGGTGTTGAGGCGGGTGGGAACAGCAGGGGGTGAAGGTGCTGTGTTTAAAGAGGTGGAGTTATGCAGATCTAAAACGCGTGGATTGCAGCAGCAGCAAGCCGAAAAGTGCAGGCATGTAAGGGATCTAGAGGTTGACAACATGTCTTCTTAACGGGAGTCCAGGAGCTCATCTCCACAAATGGACGTTTTAGGATCCTTGGGTGGCTCCGTAGTTTGAAACCAATTCTGGTTATCGCTTCTCGGCCTTTTGGCTAAGATCAAGTGTAGTATCTGTTCTTATCAGTTTAATATCTGATACGTCCCCTATCTGGGGACCATATATTAAATGGATTTTTAGAACAGGGAGATGGAAAAAGAGCTTGCTCTGTCCACTCCACGCATTGACCTGGTATTGCAGTATCTCCAGGACCGGTGCACCCCTTCTTTAATGCAGTTTCTAAAATCAGAAAGAATTGAATTCAATGTTTTTTGTTCATTTTGCTTGTTTGTCGGATTTTGGGATGGACTCTTTGGCTCTGCTTTTCTTCTCCTCATTGGATTTTTCATGTTCAAAGTTGCAGAAGCCAGATTACAAGCTCATTTTGGTTCAACTTCAGCAACTGTGCATTGCATTGCCATGTAATGTGATGCAATGCTATCTTTCTAGCTCTCCCTTTCTACTTCCTTTTGGATAAACAGACATATTAGGCAAGCATTTTGGAGCTTTCACCTAAATAACTACAGGTGGTGAGATAAGCTGCACAATATAATTGACCTTTCAGTATATTGTTGCACACACACCATCTATTTAGCAAATGCCCTTGTTATCAACAGCAGCCTTTTAAACTCACCCGAGCTAACAGGTATGTGCGCTGGTTACACTGCTGCGCTTAAAATTTCTTTTTTGGTTTGCTACAATGCCTTTTCTGAAACGTTGTCTCCTTCTGCTGGAACACTGACTTCTTTCATTTAATGCCTGCAGACTATAAAAGAGAACCCAACCCAAAAAGTTTGGTTGATTAGTCTGTGGCATTCTGTTAAACTGTTGCTTATGGCGGTCTCTGTGAGCTTCTCAGCGACATTCAGCCAGCCAGGTATCCTGCCTGCAGTAGATGGAATGTGGCAATGGAACGCTGGCTGCGCGTGTCATAATAGGCTCTGAGCCTTTATATACCTGTGCACAGCAGCAGCCACCTTCAGTCTGCTGCTGGACAGCCAGCAGCAGCAGCAGCAGCAGGAGAGGTATGTAATCAGGAGCCCTCCTGCTAAGGGTAGACAGCTGCTCGTTCCACCCCACCCCCCGCCTTAATTGG
Organism: Phyllobates terribilis; assembly: GCF_046119375.1. NCBI lineage: Eukaryota > Metazoa > Chordata > Amphibia > Anura > Dendrobatidae > Phyllobates > Phyllobates terribilis. Next base: position 5,826 of record NW_027368864.1, on the reverse strand, counting down.
TTCTCCTCCCTTCCAACGGTGTTGAGGCGGGTGGGAACAGCAGGGGGTGAAGGTGCTGTGTTTAAAGAGGTGGAGTTATGCAGATCTAAAACGCGTGGATTGCAGCAGCAGCAAGCCGAAAAGTGCAGGCATGTAAGGGATCTAGAGGTTGACAACATGTCTTCTTAACGGGAGTCCAGGAGCTCATCTCCACAAATGGACTTTTTAGGATCCTTGGGTGGCTCCGTAGTTTGAAACCAATTCTGGTTATCGCTTCTCGGCCTTTTGGCTAAGATCAAGTGTAGTATCTGTTCTTATCAGTTTAATATCTGATACGTCCCCTATCTGGGGACCATATATTAAATGGATTTTTAGAACAGGGAGATGGAAAAAGAGCTTGCTCTGTCCACTCCACGCATTGACCTGGTATTGCAGTATCTCCAGGACCGGTGCACCCCTTCTTTAATGCAGTTTCTAAAATCAGAAAGAATTGAATTCAATGTTTTTTGTTCATTTTGCTTGTTTGTCGGATTTTGGGATGGACTCTTTGGCTCTGCTTTTCTTCTCCTCATTGGATTTTTCATGTTCAAAGTTGCAGAAGCCAGATTACAAGCTCATTTTGGTTCAACTTCAGCAACTGTGCATTGCATTGCCATGTAATGTGATGCAATGCTATCTTTCTAGCTCTCCCTTTCTACTTCCTTTTGGATAAACAGACATATTAGGCAAGCATTTTGGAGCTTTCACCTAAATAACTACAGGTGGTGAGATAAGCTGCACAATATAATTGACCTTTCAGTATATTGTTGCACACACACCATCTATTTAGCAAATGCCCTTGTTATCAACAGCAGCCTTTTAAACTCACCCGAGCTAACAGGTATGTGCGCTGGTTACACTGCTGCGCTTAAAATTTCTTTTTTGGTTTGCTACAATGCCTTTTCTGAAACGTTGTCTCCTTCTGCTGGAACACTGACTTCTTTCATTTAATGCCTGCAGACTATAAAAGAGAACCCAACCCAAAAAGTTTGGTTGATTAGTCTGTGGCATTCTGTTAAACTGTTGCTTATGGCGGTCTCTGTGAGCTTCTCAGCGACATTCAGCCAGCCAGGTATCCTGCCTGCAGTAGATGGAATGTGGCAATGGAACGCTGGCTGCGCGTGTCATAATAGGCTCTGAGCCTTTATATACCTGTGCACAGCAGCAGCCACCTTCAGTCTGCTGCTGGACAGCCAGCAGCAGCAGCAGCAGCAGGAGAGGTATGTAATCAGGAGCCCTCCTGCTAAGGGTAGACAGCTGCTCGTTCCACCCCACCCCCCGCCTTAATTGGTTCTCCTCCCTTCCAACGGTGTTGAGGCGGGTGGGAACAGCAGGGGGTGAAGGTGCTGTGTTTAAAGAGGTGGAGTTATGCAGATCTAAAACGCGTGGATTGCAGCAGCAGCAAGCCGAAAAGTGCAGGCATGTAAGGGATCTAGAGGTTGACAACATGTCTTCTTAACGGGAGTCCAGGAGCTCATCTCCACAAATGGACTTTTTAGGATCCTTGGGTGGCTCCGTAGTTTGAAACCAATTCTGGTTATCGCTTCTCGGCCTTTTGGCTAAGATCAAGTGTAGTATCTGTTCTTATCAGTTTAATATCTGATACGTCCCCTATCTGGGGACCATATATTAAATGGATTTTTAGAACAGGGAGATGGAAAAAGAGCTTGCTCTGTCCACTCCACGCATTGACCTGGTATTGCAGTATCTCCAGGACCGGTGCACCCCTTCTTTAATGCAGTTTCTAAAATCAGAAAGAATTGAATTCAATGTTTTTTGTTCATTTTGCTTGTTTGTCGGATTTTGGGATGGACTCTTTGGCTCTGCTTTTCTTCTCCTCATTGGATTTTTCATGTTCAAAGTTGCAGAAGCCAGATTACAAGCTCATTTTGGTTCAACTTCAGCAACTGTGCATTGCATTGCCATGTAATGTGATGCAATGCTATCTTTCTAGCTCTCCCTTTCTACTTCCTTTTGGATAAACAGACATATTAGGCAAGCATTTTGGAGCTTTCACCTAAATAACTACAGGTGGTGAGATAAGCTGCACAATATAATTGACCTTTCAGTATATTGTTGCACACACACCATCTATTTAGCAAATGCCCTTGTTATCAACAGCAGCCTTTTAAACTCACCCGAGCTAACAGGTATGTGCGCTGGTTACACTGCTGCGCTTAAAATTTCTTTTTTGGTTTGCTACAATGCCTTTTCTGAAACGTTGTCTCCTTCTGCTGGAACACTGACTTCTTTCATTTAATGCCTGCAGACTATAAAAGAGAACCCAACCCAAAAAGTTTGGTTGATTAGTCTGTGGCATTCTGTTAAACTGTTGCTTATGGCGGTCTCTGTGAGCTTCTCAGCGACATTCAGCCAGCCAGGTATCCTGCCTGCAGTAGATGGAATGTGGCAATGGAACGCTGGCTGCGCGTGTCATAATAGGCTCTGAGCCTTTATATACCTGTGCACAGCAGCAGCCACCTTCAGTCTGCTGCTGGACAGCCAGCAGCAGCAGCAGCAGCAGGAGAGGTATGTAATCAGGAGCCCTCCTGCTAAGGGTAGACAGCTGCTCGTTCCACCCCACCCCCCGCCTTAATTGGTTCTCCTCCCTTCCAACGGTGTTGAGGCGGGTGGGAACAGCAGGGGGTGAAGGTGCTGTGTTTAAAGAGGTGGAGTTATGCAGATCTAAAACGCGTGGATTGCAGCAGCAGCAAGCCGAAAAGTGCAGGCATGTAAGGGATCTAGAGGTTGACAACATGTCTTCTTAACGGGAGTCCAGGAGCTCATCTCCACAAATGGACTTTTTAGGATCCTTGGGTGGCTCCGTAGTTTGAAACCAATTCTGGTTATCGCTTCTCGGCCTTTTGGCTAAGATCAAGTGTAGTATCTGTTCTTATCAGTTTAATATCTGATACGTCCCCTATCTGGGGACCATATATTAAATGGATTTTTAGAACAGGGAGATGGAAAAAGAGCTTGCTCTGTCCACTCCACGCATTGACCTGGTATTGCAGTATCTCCAGGACCGGTGCACCCCTTCTTTAATGCAGTTTCTAAAATCAGAAAGAATTGAATTCAATGTTTTTTGTTCATTTTGCTTGTTTGTCGGATTTTGGGATGGACTCTTTGGCTCTGCTTTTCTTCTCCTCATTGGATTTTTCATGTTCAAAGTTGCAGAAGCCAGATTACAAGCTCATTTTGGTTCAACTTCAGCAACTGTGCATTGCATTGCCATGTAATGTGATGCAATGCTATCTTTCTAGCTCTCCCTTTCTACTTCCTTTTGGATAAACAGACATATTAGGCAAGCATTTTGGAGCTTTCACCTAAATAACTACAGGTGGTGAGATAAGCTGCACAATATAATTGACCTTTCAGTATATTGTTGCACACACACCATCTATTTAGCAAATGCCCTTGTTATCAACAGCAGCCTTTTAAACTCACCCGAGCTAACAGGTATGTGCGCTGGTTACACTGCTGCGCTTAAAATTTCTTTTTTGGTTTGCTACAATGCCTTTTCTGAAACGTTGTCTCCTTCTGCTGGAACACTGACTTCTTTCATTTAATGCCTGCAGACTATAAAAGAGAACCCAACCCAAAAAGTTTGGTTGATTAGTCTGTGGCATTCTGTTAAACTGTTGCTTATGGCGGTCTCTGTGAGCTTCTCAGCGACATTCAGCCAGCCAGGTATCCTGCCTGCAGTAGATGGAATGTGGCAATGGAACGCTGGCTGCGCGTGTCATAATAGGCTCTGAGCCTTTATATACCTGTGCACAGCAGCAGCCACCTTCAGTCTGCTGCTGGACAGCCAGCAGCAGCAGCAGCAGCAGGAGAGGTATGTAATCAGGAGCCCTCCTGCTAAGGGTAGACAGCTGCTCGTTCCACCCCACCCCCCGCCTTAATTGGTTCTCCTCCCTTCCAACGGTGTTGAGGCGGGTGGGAACAGCAGGGGGTGAAGGTGCTGTGTTTAAAGAGGTGGAGTTATGCAGATCTAAAACGCGTGGATTGCAGCAGCAGCAAGCCGAAAAGTGCAGGCATGTAAGGGATCTAGAGGTTGACAACATGTCTTCTTAACGGGAGTCCAGGAGCTCATCTCCACAAATGGACTTTTTAGGATCCTTGGGTGGCTCCGTAGTTTGAAACCAATTCTGGTTATCGCTTCTCGGCCTTTTGGCTAAGATCAAGTGTAGTATCTGTTCTTATCAGTTTAATATCTGATACGTCCCCTATCTGGGGACCATATATTAAATGGATTTTTAGAACAGGGAGATGGAAAAAGAGCTTGCTCTGTCCACTCCACGCATTGACCTGGTATTGCAGTATCTCCAGGACCGGTGCACCCCTTCTTTAATGCAGTTTCTAAAATCAGAAAGAATTGAATTCAATGTTTTTTGTTCATTTTGCTTGTTTGTCGGATTTTGGGATGGACTCTTTGGCTCTGCTTTTCTTCTCCTCATTGGATTTTTCATGTTCAAAGTTGCAGAAGCCAGATTACAAGCTCATTTTGGTTCAACTTCAGCAACTGTGCATTGCATTGCCATGTAATGTGATGCAATGCTATCTTTCTAGCTCTCCCTTTCTACTTCCTTTTGGATAAACAGACATATTAGGCAAGCATTTTGGAGCTTTCACCTAAATAACTACAGGTGGTGAGATAAGCTGCACAATATAATTGACCTTTCAGTATATTGTTGCACACACACCATCTATTTAGCAAATGCCCTTGTTATCAACAGCAGCCTTTTAAACTCACCCGAGCTAACAGGTATGTGCGCTGGTTACACTGCTGCGCTTAAAATTTCTTTTTTGGTTTGCTACAATGCCTTTTCTGAAACGTTGTCTCCTTCTGCTGGAACACTGACTTCTTTCATTTAATGCCTGCAGACTATAAAAGAGAACCCAACCCAAAAAGTTTGGTTGATTAGTCTGTGGCATTCTGTTAAACTGTTGCTTATGGCGGTCTCTGTGAGCTTCTCAGCGACATTCAGCCAGCCAGGTATCCTGCCTGCAGTAGATGGAATGTGGCAATGGAACGCTGGCTGCGCGTGTCATAATAGGCTCTGAGCCTTTATATACCTGTGCACAGCAGCAGCCACCTTCAGTCTGCTGCTGGACAGCCAGCAGCAGCAGCAGCAGCAGGAGAGGTATGTAATCAGGAGCCCTCCTGCTAAGGGTAGACAGCTGCTCGTTCCACCCCACCCCCCGCCTTAATTGGTTCTCCTCCCTTCCAACGGTGTTGAGGCGGGTGGGAACAGCAGGGGGTGAAGGTGCTGTGTTTAAAGAGGTGGAGTTATGCAGATCTAAAACGCGTGGATTGCAGCAGCAGCAAGCCGAAAAGTGCAGGCATGTAAGGGATCTAGAGGTTGACAACATGTCTTCTTAACGGGAGTCCAGGAGCTCATCTCCACAAATGGACTTTTTAGGATCCTTGGGTGGCTCCGTAGTTTGAAACCAATTCTGGTTATCGCTTCTCGGCCTTTTGGCTAAGATCAAGTGTAGTATCTGTTCTTATCAGTTTAATATCTGATACGTCCCCTATCTGGGGACCATATATTAAATGGATTTTTAGAACAGGGAGATGGAAAAAGAGCTTGCTCTGTCCACTCCACGCATTGACCTGGTATTGCAGTATCTCCAGGACCGGTGCACCCCTTCTTTAATGCAGTTTCTAAAATCAGAAAGAATTGAATTCAATGTTTTTTGTTCATTTTGCTTGTTTGTCGGATTTTGGGATGGACTCTTTGGCTCTGCTTTTCTTCTCCTCATTGGATTTTTCATGTTCAAAGTTGCAGAAGCCAGATTACA
>NW_027368863.1:0-46774 GCF_046119375.1 Phyllobates terribilis | reverse complement strand
TTAATCCTAGCATGATAAAGAAGATTCAAAGAGAGTGAGATGCCAGCTCCTTTCATTCAGTCAGTAGCTTCAAACATTTCTGGTATATGAAAAACATGTTTTTCAATGGCAAAAATCAATGAATATTGTAAATGCACAAACAGTAATATCTCCACATTGCAAGGTGCAATTCTGAAATTTTTTGCTTTTTCCTGTTAATCCTAGCATGATAAAGAAGATTCAAAGAGAGTGAGATGCCAGCTCCTTTCATTCAGTCAGTAGCTTCAAACATTTCTGGTATATGAAAAACGTTTTACAATGGCAAAAATCAATGAATATTGTAAATGCACAAACAGTAATATCTCCACATTGCACGGTGCAATTCTGAAATTTTTAGCTTTTTCCTGTTAATCCTAGCATGATAAAGAAGATTCAAAGAGAGTGAGATGCCAGCTCCTTTCATTCAGTCAGTAGCTTCAAACATTTCTGGTATATGAAAAACATGTTTTTCAATGGCAAAAATCAATGAATATTGTAAATGCACAAACAGTAATATCTCCACATTGCAAGGTGCAATTCTGAAATTTTTTGCTTTTTCCTGCTAATCCTAGCATGATAAAGAAGATTCAAAGAGAGTGAGATGCCAGCTCCTTTCATTCAGTCAGTAGCTTCAAACATTTCTGGTATATGAAAAACGTTTTTCAATGGCAAAAATCAATGAATATTGTAAATGCACAAACAGTAATATCTCCACATTGCAAGGTGCAATTCTGAAATTTTTTGCTTTTTCCTGCTAATCCTAGCATGATAAAGAAGATTCAAAGAGTGTGAGATGCCAGCTCCTTTCATTCAGTCAGTAGCTTCAAACATTTCTGGTATATGAAAAACATGTTTTTCAATGGCAAAAATCAATGAATATTGTAAATGCACAAACAGTAATATCTCCACATTGCACGGTGCAATTCTGAAATTTTTAGCTTTTTCCTGTTAATCCTAGCATGATAAAGAAGATTCAAAGAGAGTGAGATGCCAGCTCCTTTCATTCAGTCAGTAGCTTCAAACATTTCTGGTATATGAAAAACATGTTTTTCAATGGCAAAAATCAATGAATATTGTAAATGCACAAACAGTAATATCTCCACATTGCAAGGTGCAATTCTGAAATTTTTTGCTTTTTCCTGCTAATCCTAGCATGATAAAGAAGATTCAAAGAGAGTGAGATGCCAGCTCCTTTCATTCAGTCAGTAGCTTCAAACATTTCTGGTATATGAAAAACATGTTTTTCAATGGCAAAAATCAATGAATATTGTAAATGCACAAACAGTAATATCTCCACATTGCAAGGTGCAATTCTGAAATTTTTTGCTTTTTCCTGTTAATCCTAGCATGATAAAGAAGATTCAAAGAGAGTCAGATGCCAGCTCCTTTCATTCAGTCAGTAGCTTCAAACATTTCTGGTATATGAAAAACATGTTTTTCAATGGCAAAAATCAATGAATATTGTAAATGCACAAACAGTAATATCTCCACATTGCAAGGTGCAATTCTGAAATTTTTTGCTTTTTCCTGCTAATCCTAGCATGATAAAGAAGATTCAAAGAGAGTGAGATGCCAGCTCCTTTCATTCAGTCAGTAGCTTCAAACATTTCTGGTATATGAAAAACATGTTTTTCAATGGCAAAAATCAATGAATATTGTAAATGCACAAACAGTAATATCTCCACATTGCAAGGTGCAATTCTGAAATTTTTAGCTTTTTCCTGTTAATCCTAGCATGATAAAGAAGATTCAAAGAGAGTGAGATGCCAGCTCCTTTCATTCAGTCAGTAGCTTCAAACATTTCTGGTATATGAAAAACATGTTTTTCAATGGCAAAAAACAATGAATATTGTAAATGCACAAACAGTAATATCTCCACATTGCAAGGTGCAATTCTGAAATTTTTTGCTTTTTCCTGCTAATCCTAGCATGATAAAGAAGATTCAAAGAGAGTGAGATGCCAGCTCCTTTCATTCAGTCAGTAGCTTCAAACATTTCTGGTATATGAAAAACATGTTTTTCAATGGCAAAAATCAATGAATATTGTAAATGCACAAACAGTAATATCTCCACATTGCAAGGTGCAATTCTGAAATTTTTTGCTTTTTCCTGTTAATCCTAGCATGATAAAGAAGATTCAAAGAGAGTCAGATGCCAGCTCCTTTCATTCAGTCAGTAGCTTCAAACATTTCTGGTATATGAAAAACATGTTTTTCAATGGCAAAAATCAATGAATATTGTAAATGCACAAACAGTAATATCTCCACATTGCAAGGTGCAATTCTGAAATTTTTTGCTTTTTCCTGCTAATCCTAGCATGATAAAGAAGATTCAAAGAGAGTGAGATGCCAGCTCCTTTCATTCAGTCAGTAGCTTCAAACATTTCTGGTATATGAAAAACATGTTTTTCAATGGCAAAAATCAATGAATATTGTAAATGCACAAACAGTAATATCTCCACATTGCACGGTGCAATTCTGAAATTTTTAGCTTTTTCCTGTTAATCCTAGCATGATAAAGAAGATTCAAAGAGAGTGAGATGCCAGCTCCTTTCATTCAGTCAGTAGCTTCAAACATTTCTGGTATATGAAAAACATGTTTTTCAATGGCAAAAATCAATGAATATTGTAAATGCACAAACAGTAATATCTCCACATTGCAAGGTGCAATTCTGAAATTTTTTGCTTTTTCCTGCTAATCCTAGCATGATAAAGAAGATTCAAAGAGAGTGAGATGCCAGCTCCTTTCATTCAGTCAGTAGCTTCAAACATTTCTGGTATATGAAAAACATGTTTTTCAATGGCAAAAATCAATGAATATTGTAAATGCACAAACAGTAATATCTCCACATTGCAAGGTGCAATTCTGAAATTTTTTGCTTTTTCCTGCTAATCCTAGCATGATAAAGAAGATTCAAAGAGTGTGAGATGCCAGCTCCTTTCATTCAGTCAGTAGCTTCAAACATTTCTGGTATATGAAAAACATGTTTTTCAATGGCAAAAATCAATGAATATTGTAAATGCACAAACAGTAATATCTCCACATTGCAAGGTGCAATTCTGAAATTTTTGCTTTTTCCTGCTAATCCTAGCATGATAAAGAAGATTCAAAGAGTGTGAGATGCCAGCTCCTTTCATTCAGTCAGTAGCTTCAAACATTTCTGGTATATGAAAAACATGTTTTTCAATGGCAAAAATCAATGAATATTGTAAATGCACAAACAGTAATATCTCCACATTGCACGGTGCAATTCTGAAATTTTTAGCTTTTTCCTGTTAATCCTAGCATGATAAAGAAGATTCAAAGAGAGTGAGATGCCAGCTCCTTTCATTCAGTCAGTAGCTTCAAACATTTCTGGTATATGAAAAACATGTTTTTCAATGGCAAAAATCAATGAATATTGTAAATGCACAAACAGTAATATCTCCACATTGCAAGGTGCAATTCTGAAATTTTTTGCTTTTTCCTGCTAATCCTAGCATGATAAAGAAGATTCAAAGAGAGTGAGATGCCAGCTCCTTTCATTCAGTCAGTAGCTTCAAACATTTCTGGTATATGAAAAACATGTTTTTCAATGGCAAAAATCAATGAATATTGTAAATGCACAAACAGTAATATCTCCACATTGCAAGGTGCAATTCTGAAATTTTTTGCTTTTTCCTGTTAATCCTAGCATGATAAAGAAGATTCAAAGAGAGTCAGATGCCAGCTCCTTTCATTCAGTCAGTAGCTTCAAACATTTCTGGTATATGAAAAACATGTTTTTCAATGGCAAAAATCAATGAATATTGTAAATGCACAAACAGTAATATCTCCACATTGCAAGGTGCAATTCTGAAATTTTTTGCTTTTTCCTGCTAATCCTAGCATGATAAAGAAGATTCAAAGAGAGTGAGATGCCAGCTCCTTTCATTCAGTCAGTAGCTTCAAACATTTCTGGTATATGAAAAACATGTTTTTCAATGGCAAAAATCAATGAATATTGTAAATGCACAAACAGTAATATCTCCACATTGCACAGTGCAATTCTGAAATTTTTAGCTTTTTCCTGTTAATCCTAGCATGATAAAGAAGATTCAAAGAGAGTGAGATGCCAGCTCCTTTCATTCAGTCAGTAGCTTCAAACATTTCTGGTATATGAAAAACATGTTTTTCAATGGCAAAAATCAATGAATATTGTAAATGCACAAACAGTAATATCTCCACATTGCAAGGTGCAATTCTGAAATTTTTTGCTTTTTCCTGCTAATCCTAGCATGATAAAGAAGATTCAAAGAGAGTGAGATGCCAGCTCCTTTCATTCAGTCAGAAGCTTCAAACATTTCTGGTATATGAAAAACGTTTTTCAATGGCAAAAATCAATGAATATTGTAAATGCACAAACAGTAATATCTCCACATTGCACGGTGCAATTCTGAAATTTTTAGCTTTTTCCTGTTAATCCTAGCATGATAAAGAAGATTCAAAGAGAGTGAGATGCCAGCTCCTTTCATTCAGTCAGTAGCTTCAAACATTTCTGGTATATGAAAAACATGTTTTTCAATGGCAAAAATCAATGAATATTGTAAATGCACAAACAGTAATATCTCCACATTGCAAGGTGCAATTCTGAAATTTTTTGCTTTTTCCTGCTAATCCTAGCATGATAAAGAAGATTCAAAGAGAGTGAGATGCCAGCTCCTTTCATTCAGTCAGTAGCTTCAAACATTTCTGGTATATGAAAAACATGTTTTTCAATGGCAAAAATCAATGAATATTGTAAATGCACAAACAGTAATATCTCCACATTGCACGGTGCAATTCTGAAATTTTTAGCTTTTTCCTGTTAATCCTAGCATGATAAAGAAGATTCAAAGAGAGTGAGATGCCAGCTCCTTTCATTCAGTCAGTAGCTTCAAACATTTCTGGTATATGAAAAACATGTTTTTCAATGGCAAAAATCAATGAATATTGTAAATGCACAAACAGTAATATCTCCACATTGCAAGGTGCAATTCTGAAATTTTTTGCTTTTTCCTGTTAATCCTAGCATGATAAAGAAGATTCAAAGAGAGTGAGATGCCAGCTCCTTTCATTCAGTCAGTAGCTTCAAACATTTCTGGTATATGAAAAACATGTTTTTCAATGGCAAAAATCAATGAATATTGTAAATGCACAAACAGTAATATCTCCACATTGCAAGGTGCAATTCTGAAATTTTTTGCTTTTTCCTGCTAATCCTAGCATGATAAAGAAGATTCAAAGAGAGTGAGATGCCAGCTCCTTTCATTCAGTCAGTAGCTTCAAACATTTCTGGTATATGAAAAACATGTTTTTCAATGGCAAAAATCAATGAATATTGTAAATGCACAAACAGTAATATCTCCACATTGCAAGGTGCAATTCTGAAATTTTTTGCTTTTTCCTGCTAATCCTAGCATGATAAAGAAGATTCAAAGAGAGTGAGATGCCAGCTCCTTTCATTCAGTCAGTAGCTTCAAACATTTCTGGTATATGAAAAACATGTTTTTCAATGGCAAAAATCAATGAATATTGTAAATGCACAAACAGTAATATCTCCACATTGCACGGTGCAATTCTGAAATTTTTAGCTTTTTCCTGTTAATCCTAGCATGATAAAGAAGATTCAAAGAGAGTGAGATGCCAGCTCCTTTCATTCAGTCAGTAGCTTCAAACATTTCTGGTATATGAAAAACATGTTTTTCAATGGCAAAAATCAATGAATATTGTAAATGCACAAACAGTAATATCTCCACATTGCAAGGTGCAATTCTGAAATTTTTTGCTTTTTCCTGCTAATCCTAGCATGATAAAGAAGATTCAAAGAGAGTGAGATGCCAGCTCCTTTCATTCAGTCAGTAGCTTCAAACATTTCTGGTATATGAAAAACATGTTTTTCAATTTCAAAAATCAATGAATATTGTAAATGCACAAACAGTAATATCTCCACATTGCAAGGTGCAATTCTGAAATTTTTTGCTTTTTCCTGCTAATCCTAGCATGATAAAGAAGATTCAAAGAGAGTGAGATGCCAGCTCCTTTCATTCAGTCAGTAGCTTCAAACATTTCTGGTATATGAAAAACATGTTTTTCAATGGCAAAAATCAATGAATATTGTAAATGCACAAACAGTAATATCTCCACATTGCACGGTGCAATTCTGAAATTTTTAGCTTTTTCCTGTTAATCCTAGCATGATAAAGAAGATTCAAAGAGAGTGAGATGCCAGCTCCTTTCATTCAGTCAGTAGCTTCAAACATTTCTGGTATATGAAAAACATGTTTTTCAATGGCAAAAATCAATGAATATTGTAAATGCACAAACAGTAATATCTCCACATTGCAAGGTGCAATTCTGAAATTTTTTGCTTTTTCCTGCTAATCCTAGCATGATAAAGAAGATTCAAAGAGAGTGAGATGCCAGCTCCTTTCATTCAGTCAGTAGCTTCAAACATTTCTGGTATATGAAAAACATGTTTTTCAATGGCAAAAATCAATGAATATTGTAAATGCACAAACAGTAATATCTCCACATTGCACGGTGCAATTCTGAAATTTTTAGCTTTTTCCTGTTAATCCTAGCATGATAAAGAAGATTCAAAGTCAGATGCCAGCTCCTTTCATTCAGTCAGTAGCTTCAAACATTTCTGGTATATGAAAAACATGTTTTTCAATGGCAAAAATCAATGAATATTGTAAATGCACAAACAGTAATATCTCCACATTGCAAGGTGCAATTCTGAAATTTTTTGCTTTTTCCTGCTAATCCTAGCATGATAAAGAAGATTCAAAGAGAGTGAGATGCCAGCTCCTTTCATTCAGTCAGTAGCTTCAAACATTTCTGGTATATGAAAAACATGTTTTTCAATGGCAAAAATCAATGAATATTGTAAATGCACAAACAGTAATATCTCCACATTGCATGGTGCAATTCTGAAATTTTTAGCTTTTTCCTGTAAATCCTAGCATGATAAAGATTCAAAGAGAGTGAGATGCCAGCTCCTTTCATTCAGTCAGTAGCTTCAAACATTTCTGGTATATGAAAAACATGTTTTTCAATGGCAAAAATCAATGAATATTGTAAATGCACAAACAGTAATATCTCCACATTGCACGGTGCAATTCTGAAATTTTTAGCTTTTTCCTGTTAATCCTAGCATGATAAAGAAGATTCAAAGAGAGTGAGATGCCAGCTCCTTTCATTCAGTCAGTAGCTTCAAACATTTCTGGTATATGAAAAACATGTTTTTCAATGGCAAAAATCAATGAATATTGTAAATGCACAAACAGTAATATCTCCACATTGCAAGGTGCAATTCTGAAATTTTTTGCTTTTTCCTGCTAATCCTAGCATGATAAAGAAGATTCAAAGAGAGTGAGATGCCAGCTCCTTTCATTCAGTCAGTAGCTTCAAACATTTCTGGTATATGAAAAACATGTTTTTCAATGGCAAAAATCAATGAATATTGTAAATGCACAAACAGTAATATCTCCACATTGCACGGTGCAATTCTGAAATTTTTAGCTTTTTCCTGTTAATCCTAGCATGATAAAGAAGATTCAAAGAGAGTGAGATGCCAGCTCCTTTCATTCAGTCAGTAGCTTCAAACATTTCTGGTATATTAAAAACATGTTTTTCAATGGCAAAAATCAATGAATATTGTAAATGCACAAACAGTAATATCTCCACATTGCAAGGTGCAATTCTGAAATTTTTTGCTTTTTCCTGTTAATCCTAGCATGATAAAGAAGATTCAAAGAGAGTGAGATGCCAGCTCCTTTCATTCAGTCAGTAGCTTCAAACATTTCTGGTATATGAAAAACGTTTTACAATGGCAAAAATCAATGAATATTGTAAATGCACAAACAGTAATATCTCCACATTGCACGGTGCAATTCTGAAATTTTTAGCTTTTTCCTGTTAATCCTAGCATGATAAAGAAGATTCAAAGAGAGTGAGATGCCAGCTCCTTTCATTCAGTCAGTAGCTTCAAACATTTCTGGTATATGAAAAACATGTTTTTCAATGGCAAAAATCAATGAATATTGTAAATGCACAAACAGTAATATCTCCACATTGCAAGGTGCAATTCTGAAATTTTTTGCTTTTTCCTGCTAATCCTAGCATGATAAAGAAGATTCAAAGAGAGTGAGATGCCAGCTCCTTTCATTCAGTCAGTAGCTTCAAACATTTCTGGTATATGAAAAACATGTTTTTCAATGGCAAAAATCAATGAATATTGTAAATGCACAAACAGTAATATCTCCACATTGCAAGGTGCAATTCTGAAATTTTTTGCTTTTTCCTGCTAATCCTAGCATGATAAAGAAGATTCAAAGAGTGTGAGATGCCAGCTCCTTTCATTCAGTCAGTAGCTTCAAACATTTCTGGTATATGAAAAACATGTTTTTCAATGGCAAAAATCAATGAATATTGTAAATGCACAAACAGTAATATCTCCACATTGCACGGTGCAATTCTGAAATTTTTAGCTTTTTCCTGTTAATCCTAGCATGATAAAGAAGATTCAAAGAGAGTGAGATGCCAGCTCCTTTCATTCAGTCAGTAGCTTCAAACATTTCTGGTATATGAAAAACATGTTTTTCAATGGCAAAAATCAATGAATATTGTAAATGCACAAACAGTAATATCTCCACATTGCAAGGTGCAATTCTGAAATTTTTTGCTTTTTCCTGCTAATCCTAGCATGATAAAGAAGATTCAAAGAGAGTGAGATGCCAGCTCCTTTCATTCAGTCAGTAGCTTCAAACATTTCTGGTATATGAAAAACATGTTTTTCAATGGCAAAAATCAATGAATATTGTAAATGCACAAACAGTAATATCTCCACATTGCAAGGTGCAATTCTGAAATTTTTTGCTTTTTCCTGTTAATCCTAGCATGATAAAGAAGATTCAAAGAGAGTCAGATGCCAGCTCCTTTCATTCAGTCAGTAGCTTCAAACATTTCTGGTATATGAAAAACGTTTTTCAATGGCAAAAATCAATGAATATTGTAAATGCACAAACAGTAATATCTCCACATTGCAAGGTGCAATTCTGAAATTTTTTGCTTTTTCCTGCTAATCCTAGCATGATAAAGAAGATTCAAAGAGTGTGAGATGCCAGCTCCTTTCATTCAGTCAGTAGCTTCAAACATTTCTGGTATATGAAAAACATGTTTTTCAATGGCAAAAATCAATGAATATTGTAAATGCACAAACAGTAATATCTCCACATTGCACGGTGCAATTCTGAAATTTTTAGCTTTTTCCTGTTAATCCTAGCATGATAAAGAAGATTCAAAGAGAGTGAGATGCCAGCTCCTTTCATTCAGTCAGTAGCTTCAAACATTTCTGGTATATGAAAAACATGTTTTTCAATGGCAAAAATCAATGAATATTGTAAATGCACAAACAGTAATATCTCCACATTGCAAGGTGCAATTCTGAAATTTTTTGCTTTTTCCTGCTAATCCTAGCATGATAAAGAAGATTCAAAGAGAGTGAGATGCCAGCTCCTTTCATTCAGTCAGTAGCTTCAAACATTTCTGGTATATGAAAAACATGTTTTTCAATGGCAAAAATCAATGAATATTGTAAATGCACAAACAGTAATATCTCCACATTGCAAGGTGCAATTCTGAAATTTTTTGCTTTTTCCTGTTAATCCTAGCATGATAAAGAAGATTCAAAGAGAGTCAGATGCCAGCTCCTTTCATTCAGTCAGTAGCTTCAAACATTTCTGGTATATGAAAAACATGTTTTTCAATGGCAAAAATCAATGAATATTGTAAATGCACAAACAGTAATATCTCCACATTGCAAGGTGCAATTCTGAAATTTTTTGCTTTTTCCTGCTAATCCTAGCATGATAAAGAAGATTCAAAGAGAGTGAGATGCCAGCTCCTTTCATTCAGTCAGTAGCTTCAAACATTTCTGGTATATGAAAAACGTTTTACAATGGCAAAAATCAATGAATATTGTAAATGCACAAACAGTAATATCTCCACATTGCACGGTGCAATTCTGAAATTTTTAGCTTTTTCCTGTTAATCCTAGCATGATAAAGAAGATTCAAAGAGAGTGAGATGCCAGCTCCTTTCATTCAGTCAGTAGCTTCAAACATTTCTGGTATATGAAAAACATGTTTTTCAATGGCAAAAATCAATGAATATTGTAAATGCACAAACAGTAATATCTCCACATTGCAAGGTGCAATTCTGAAATTTTTTGCTTTTTCCTGCTAATCCTAGCATGATAAAGAAGATTCAAAGAGTGTGAGATGCCAGCTCCTTTCATTCAGTCAGTAGCTTCAAACATTTCTGGTATATGAAAAACATGTTTTTCAATGGCAAAAATCAATGAATATTGTAAATGCACAAACAGTAATATCTCCACATTGCACGGTGCAATTCTGAAATTTTTAGCTTTTTCCTGTTAATCCTAGCATGATAAAGAAGATTCAAAGAGAGTGAGATGCCAGCTCCTTTCATTCAGTCAGTAGCTTCAAACATTTCTGGTATATGAAAAACATGTTTTTCAATGGCAAAAATCAATGAATATTGTAAATGCACAAACAGTAATA
This sequence comes from Phyllobates terribilis, assembly GCF_046119375.1. Lineage (NCBI taxonomy): Eukaryota > Metazoa > Chordata > Amphibia > Anura > Dendrobatidae > Phyllobates > Phyllobates terribilis. The sequence goes on along the minus strand of NW_027368863.1, from coordinate 36,170 downwards.
TCTCCACATTGCAAGGTGCAATTCTGAAATTTTTTGCTTTTTCCTGCTAATCCTAGCATGATAAAGAAGATTCAAAGAGAGTGAGATGCCAGCTCCTTTCATTCAGTCAGTAGCTTCAAACATTTCTGGTATATGAAAAACATGTTTTTCAATGGCAAAAATCAATGAATATTGTAAATGCACAAACAGTAATATCTCCACATTGCAAGGTGCAATTCTGAAATTTTTTGCTTTTTCCTGTTAATCCTAGCATGATAAAGAAGATTCAAAGAGAGTCAGATGCCAGCTCCTTTCATTCAGTCAGTAGCTTCAAACATTTCTGGTATATGAAAAACATGTTTTTCAATGGCAAAAATCAATGAATATTGTAAATGCACAAACAGTAATATCTCCACATTGCAAGGTGCAATTCTGAAATTTTTTGCTTTTTCCTGCTAATCCTAGCATGATAAAGAAGATTCAAAGAGTGTGAGATGCCAGCTCCTTTCATTCAGTCAGTAGCTTCAAACATTTCTGGTATATGAAAAACATGTTTTTCAATGGCAAAAATCAATGAATATTGTAAATGCACAAACAGTAATATCTCCACATTGCAAGGTGCAATTCTGAAATTTTTTGCTTTTTCCTGCTAATCCTAGCATGATAAAGAAGATTCAAAGAGAGTGAGATGCCAGCTCCTTTCATTCAGTCAGTAGCTTCAAACATTTCTGGTATATGAAAAACATGTTTTTCAATGGCAAAAATCAATGAATATTGTAAATGCACAAACAGTAATATCTCCACATTGCAAGGTGCAATTCTGAAATTTTTTGCTTTTTCCTGCTAATCCTAGCATGATAAAGAAGATTCAAAGAGAGTGAGATGCCAGCTCCTTTCATTCAGTCAGTAGCTTCAAACATTTCTGGTATATGAAAAACATGTTTTTCAATGGCAAAAATCAATGAATATTGTAAATGCACAAACAGTAATATCTCCACATTGCACGGTGCAATTCTGAAATTTTTAGCTTTTTCCTGTTAATCCTAGCATGATAAAGAAGATTCAAAGAGAGTGAGATGCCACCTCCTTTCATTCAGTCAGTAGCTTCAAACATTTCTGGTATATGAAAAACATGTTTTTCAATGGCAAAAATCAATGAATATTGTAAATGCACAAACAGTAATATCTCCACATTGCAAGGTGCAATTCTGAAATTTTTTGCTTTTTCCTGCTAATCCTAGCATGATAAAGAAGATTCAAAGAGAGTGAGATGCCAGCTCCTTTCATTCAGTCAGTAGCTTCAAACATTTCTGGTATATGAAAAACATGTTTTTCAATTTCAAAAATCAATGAATATTGTAAATGCACAAACAGTAATATCTCCACATTGCAAGGTGCAATTCTGAAATTTTTTGCTTTTTCCTGCTAATCCTAGCATGATAAAGAAGATTCAAAGAGAGTGAGATGCCAGCTCCTTTCATTCAGTCAGTAGCTTCAAACATTTCTGGTATATGAAAAACATGTTTTTCAATGGCAAAAATCAATGAATATTGTAAATGCACAAACAGTAATATCTCCACATTGCACGGTGCAATTCTGAAATTTTTAGCTTTTTCCTGTTAATCCTAGCATGATAAAGAAGATTCAAAGAGAGTGAGATGCCAGCTCCTTTCATTCAGTCAGTAGCTTCAAACATTTCTGGTATATGAAAAACATGTTTTTCAATGGCAAAAATCAATGAATATTGTAAATGCACAAACAGTAATATCTCCACATTGCAAGGTGCAATTCTGAAATTTTTTGCTTTTTCCTGCTAATCCTAGCATGATAAAGAAGATTCAAAGAGAGTGAGATGCCAGCTCCTTTCATTCAGTCAGTAGCTTCAAACATTTCTGGTATATGAAAAACATGTTTTTCAATGGCAAAAATCAATGAATATTGTAAATGCACAAACAGTAATATCTCCACATTGCAAGGTGCAATTCTGAAATTTTTTGCTTTTTCCTGCTAATCCTAGCATGATAAAGAAGATTCAAAGAGAGTGAGATGCCAGCTCCTTTCATTCAGTCAGTAGCTTCAAACATTTCTGGTATATGAAAAACATGTTTTTCAATGGCAAAAATCAATGAATATTGTAAATGCACAAACAGTAATATCTCCACATTGCATGGTGCAATTCTGAAATTTTTAGCTTTTTCCTGTAAATCCTAGCATGATAAAGATTCAAAGAGAGTGAGATGCCAGCTCCTTTCATTCAGTCAGTAGCTTCAAACATTTCTGGTATATGAAAAACATGTTTTTCAATGGCAAAAATCAATGAATATTGTAAATGCACAAACAGTAATATCTCCACATTGCACGGTGCAATTCTGAAATTTTTAGCTTTTTCCTGTTAATCCTAGCATGATAAAGAAGATTCAAAGAGAGTGAGATGCCAGCTCCTTTCATTCAGTCAGTAGCTTCAAACATTTCTGGTATATGAAAAACATGTTTTTCAATGGCAAAAATCAATGAATATTGTAAATGCACAAACAGTAATATCTCCACATTGCAAGGTGCAATTCTGAAATTTTTTGCTTTTTCCTGCTAATCCTAGCATGATAAAGAAGATTCAAAGAGAGTGAGATGCCAGCTCCTTTCATTCAGTCAGTAGCTTCAAACATTTCTGGTATATGAAAAACATGTTTTTCAATGGCAAAAATCAATGAATATTGTAAATGCACAAACAGTAATATCTCCACATTGCACGGTGCAATTCTGAAATTTTTAGCTTTTTCCTGTTAATCCTAGCATGATAAAGAAGATTCAAAGAGAGTGAGATGCCAGCTCCTTTCATTCAGTCAGTAGCTTCAAACATTTCTGGTATATTAAAAACATGTTTTTCAATGGCAAAAATCAATGAATATTGTAAATGCACAAACAGTAATATCTCCACATTGCAAGGTGCAATTCTGAAATTTTTTGCTTTTTCCTGTTAATCCTAGCATGATAAAGAAGATTCAAAGAGAGTGAGATGCCAGCTCCTTTCATTCAGTCAGTAGCTTCAAACATTTCTGGTATATGAAAAACGTTTTACAATGGCAAAAATCAATGAATATTGTAAATGCACAAACAGTAATATCTCCACATTGCACGGTGCAATTCTGAAATTTTTAGCTTTTTCCTGTTAATCCTAGCATGATAAAGAAGATTCAAAGAGAGTGAGATGCCAGCTCCTTTCATTCAGTCAGTAGCTTCAAACATTTCTGGTATATGAAAAACATGTTTTTCAATGGCAAAAATCAATGAATATTGTAAATGCACAAACAGTAATATCTCCACATTGCAAGGTGCAATTCTGAAATTTTTTGCTTTTTCCTGCTAATCCTAGCATGATAAAGAAGATTCAAAGAGAGTGAGATGCCAGCTCCTTTCATTCAGTCAGTAGCTTCAAACATTTCTGGTATATGAAAAACATGTTTTTCAATGGCAAAAATCAATGAATATTGTAAATGCACAAACAGTAATATCTCCACATTGCAAGGTGCAATTCTGAAATTTTTTGCTTTTTCCTGCTAATCCTAGCATGATAAAGAAGATTCAAAGAGTGTGAGATGCCAGCTCCTTTCATTCAGTCAGTAGCTTCAAACATTTCTGGTATATGAAAAACATGTTTTTCAATGGCAAAAATCAATGAATATTGTAAATGCACAAACAGTAATATCTCCACATTGCACGGTGCAATTCTGAAATTTTTAGCTTTTTCCTGTTAATCCTAGCATGATAAAGAAGATTCAAAGAGAGTGAGATGCCAGCTCCTTTCATTCAGTCAGTAGCTTCAAACATTTCTGGTATATGAAAAACATGTTTTTCAATGGCAAAAATCAATGAATATTGTAAATGCACAAACAGTAATATCTCCACATTGCAAGGTGCAATTCTGAAATTTTTTGCTTTTTCCTGCTAATCCTAGCATGATAAAGAAGATTCAAAGAGAGTGAGATGCCAGCTCCTTTCATTCAGTCAGTAGCTTCAAACATTTCTGGTATATGAAAAACATGTTTTTCAATGGCAAAAATCAATGAATATTGTAAATGCACAAACAGTAATATCTCCACATTGCAAGGTGCAATTCTGAAATTTTTTGCTTTTTCCTGTTAATCCTAGCATGATAAAGAAGATTCAAAGAGAGTCAGATGCCAGCTCCTTTCATTCAGTCAGTAGCTTCAAACATTTCTGGTATATGAAAAACATGTTTTTCAATGGCAAAAATCAATGAATATTGTAAATGCACAAACAGTAATATCTCCACATTGCAAGGTGCAATTCTGAAATTTTTTGCTTTTTCCTGCTAATCCTAGCATGATAAAGAAGATTCAAAGAGTGTGAGATGCCAGCTCCTTTCATTCAGTCAGTAGCTTCAAACATTTCTGGTATATGAAAAACATGTTTTTCAATGGCAAAAATCAATGAATATTGTAAATGCACAAACAGTAATATCTCCACATTGCACGGTGCAATTCTGAAATTTTTAGCTTTTTCCTGTTAATCCTAGCATGATAAAGAAGATTCAAAGAGAGTGAGATGCCAGCTCCTTTCATTCAGTCAGTAGCTTCAAACATTTCTGGTATATGAAAAACATGTTTTTCAATGGCAAAAATCAATGAATATTGTAAATGCACAAACAGTAATATCTCCACATTGCAAGGTGCAATTCTGAAATTTTTTGCTTTTTCCTGCTAATCCTAGCATGATAAAGAAGATTCAAAGAGAGTGAGATGCCAGCTCCTTTCATTCAGTCAGTAGCTTCAAACATTTCTGGTATATGAAAAACATGTTTTTCAATGGCAAAAATCAATGAATATTGTAAATGCACAAACAGTAATATCTCCACATTGCAAGGTGCAATTCTGAAATTTTTTGCTTTTTCCTGTTAATCCTAGCATGATAAAGAAGATTCAAAGAGAGTCAGATGCCAGCTCCTTTCATTCAGTCAGTAGCTTCAAACATTTCTGGTATATGAAAAACATGTTTTTCAATGGCAAAAATCAATGAATATTGTAAATGCACAAACAGTAATATCTCCACATTGCAAGGTGCAATTCTGAAATTTTTTGCTTTTTCCTGCTAATCCTAGCATGATAAAGAAGATTCAAAGAGAGTGAGATGCCAGCTCCTTTCATTCAGTCAGTAGCTTCAAACATTTCTGGTATATGAAAAACGTTTTACAATGGCAAAAATCAATGAATATTGTAAATGCACAAACAGTAATATCTCCACATTGCACGGTGCAATTCTGAAATTTTTAGCTTTTTCCTGTTAATCCTAGCATGATAAAGAAGATTCAAAGAGAGTGAGATGCCAGCTCCTTTCATTCAGTCAGTAGCTTCAAACATTTCTGGTATATGAAAAACATGTTTTTCAATGGCAAAAATCAATGAATATTGTAAATGCACAAACAGTAATATCTCCACATTGCAAGGTGCAATTCTGAAATTTTTTGCTTTTTCCTGCTAATCCTAGCATGATAAAGAAGATTCAAAGAGTGTGAGATGCCAGCTCCTTTCATTCAGTCAGTAGCTTCAAACATTTCTGGTATATGAAAAACATGTTTTTCAATGGCAAAAATCAATGAATATTGTAAATGCACAAACAGTAATATCTCCACATTGCACGGTGCAATTCTGAAATTTTTAGCTTTTTCCTGTTAATCCTAGCATGATAAAGAAGATTCAAAGAGAGTGAGATGCCAGCTCCTTTCATTCAGTCAGTAGCTTCAAACATTTCTGGTATATGAAAAACATGTTTTTCAATGGCAAAAATCAATGAATATTGTAAATGCACAAACAGTAATATCTCCACATTGCAAGGTGCAATTCTGAAATTTTTTGCTTTTTCCTGCTAATCCTAGCATGATAAAGAAGATTCAAAGAGAGTGAGATGCCAGCTCCTTTCATTCAGTCAGTAGCTTCAAACATTTCTGGTATATGAAAAACATGTTTTTCAATGGCAAAAATCAATGAATATTGTAAATGCACAAACAGTAATATCTCCACATTGCAAGGTGCAATTCTGAAATTTTTTGCTTTTTCCTGTTAATCCTAGCATGATAAAGAAGATTCAAAGAGAGTCAGATGCCAGCTCCTTTCATTCAGTCAGTAGCTTCAAACATTTCTGGTATATGAAAAACATGTTTTTCAATGGCAAAAATCAATGAATATTGTAAATGCACAAACAGTAATATCTCCACATTGCAAGGTGCAATTCTGAAATTTTTTGCTTTTTCCTGCTAATCCTAGCATGATAAAGAAGATTCAAAGAGTGTGAGATGCCAGCTCCTTTCATTCAGTCAGTAGCTTCAAACATTTCTGGTATATGAAAAACATGTTTTTCAATGGCAAAAATCAATGAATATTGTAAATGCACAAACAGTAATATCTCCACATTGCACGGTGCAATTCTGAAATTTTTAGCTTTTTCCTGTTAATCCTAGCATGATAAAGAAGATTCAAAGAGAGTGAGATGCCAGCTCCTTTCATTCAGTCAGTAGCTTCAAACATTTCTGGTATATGAAAAACATGTTTTTCAATGGCAAAAATCAATGAATATTGTAAATGCACAAACAGTAATATCTCCACATTGCAAGGTGCAATTCTGAAATTTTTTGCTTTTTCCTGCTAATCCTAGCATGATAAAGAAGATTCAAAGAGAGTGAGATGCCAGCTCCTTTCATTCAGTCAGTAGCTTCAAACATTTCTGGTATATGAAAAACATGTTTTTCAATGGCAAAAATCAATGAATATTGTAAATGCACAAACAGTAATATCTCCACATTGCAAGGTGCAATTCTGAAATTTTTTGCTTTTTCCTGTTAATCCTAGCATGATAAAGAAGATTCAAAGAGAGTCAGATGCCAGCTCCTTTCATTCAGTCAGTAGCTTCAAACATTTCTGGTATATGAAAAACATGTTTTTCAATGGCAAAAATCAATGAATATTGTAAATGCACAAACAGTAATATCTCCACATTGCAAGGTGCAATTCTGAAATTTTTTGCTTTTTCCTGCTAATCCTAGCATGATAAAGAAGATTCAAAGAGAGTGAGATGCCAGCTCCTTTCATTCAGTCAGTAGCTTCAAACATTTCTGGTATATGAAAAACATGTTTTTCAATGGCAAAAATCAATGAATATTGTAAATGCACAAACAGTAATATCTCCACATTGCACGGTGCAATTCTGAAATTTTTAGCTTTTTCCTGTTAATCCTAGCATGATAAAGAAGATTCAAAGAGAGTGAGATGCCAGCTCCTTTCATTCAGTCAGTAGCTTCAAACATTTCTGGTATATTAAAAACATGTTTTTCAATGGCAAAAATCAATGAATATTTTAAATGCACAAACAGTAATATCTCCACATTGCAAGGTGCAATTCTGAAATTTTTTGCTTTTTCCTGTTAATCCTAGCATGATAAAGAAGATTCAAAGAGAGTGAGATGCCAGCTCCTTTCATTCAGTCAGTAGCTTCAAACATTTCTGGTATATGAAAAACGTTTTACAATGGCAAAAATCAATGAATATTGTAAATGCACAAACAGTAATATCTCCACATTGCACGGTGCAATTCTGAAATTTTTAGCTTTTTCCTGTTAATCCTAGCATGATAAAGAAGATTCAAAGAGAGTGAGATGCCAGCTCCTTTCATTCAGTCAGTAGCTTCAAACATTTCTGGTATATGAAAAACATGTTTTTCAATGGCAAAAATCAATGAATATTGTAAATGCACAAACAGTAATATCTCCACATTGCAAGGTGCAATTCTGAAATTTTTTGCTTTTTCCTGCTAATCCTAGCATGATAAAGAAGATTCAAAGAGAGTGAGATGCCAGCTCCTTTCATTCAGTCAGTAGCTTCAAACATTTCTGGTATATGAAAAACATGTTTTTCAATGGCAAAAATCAATGAATATTGTAAATGCACAAACAGTAATATCTCCACATTGCAAGGTGCAATTCTGAAATTTTTTGCTTTTTCCTGCTAATCCTAGCATGATAAAGAAGATTCAAAGAGTGTGAGATGCCAGCTCCTTTCATTCAGTCAGTAGCTTCAAACATTTCTGGTATATGAAAAACATGTTTTTCAATGGCAAAAATCAATGAATATTGTAAATGCACAAACAGTAATATCTCCACATTGCACGGTGCAATTCTGAAATTTTTAGCTTTTTCCTGTTAATCCTAGCATGATAAAGAAGATTCAAAGAGAGTGAGATGCCAGCTCCTTTCATTCAGTCAGTAGCTTCAAACATTTCTGGTATATGAAAAACATGTTTTTCAATGGCAAAAATCAATGAATATTGTAAATGCACAAACAGTAATATCTCCACATTGCAAGGTGCAATTCTGAAAATTTTTGCTTTTTCCTGCTAATCCTAGCATGATAAAGAAGATTCAAAGAGAGTGAGATGCCAGCTCCTTTCATTCAGTCAGTAGCTTCAAACATTTCTGGTATATGAAAAACATGTTTTTCAATGGCAAAAATCAATGAATATTGTAAATGCACAAACAGTAATATCTCCACATTGCAAGGTGCAATTCTGAAATTTTTTGCTTTTTCCTGTTAATCCTAGAATGATAAAGAAGATTCAAAGAGAGTCAGATGCCAGCTCCTTTCATTCAGTCAGTAGCTTCAAACATTTCTGGTATATGAAAAACATGTTTTTCAATGGCAAAAATCAATGAATATTGTAAATGCACAAACAGTAATATCTCCACATTGCAAGGTGCAATTCTGAAATTTTTTGCTTTTTCCTGCTAATCCTAGCATGATAAAGAAGATTCAAAGAGTGTGAGATGCCAGCTCCTTTCATTCAGTCAGTAGCTTCAAACATTTCTGGTATATGAAAAACATGTTTTTCAATGGCAAAAATCAATGAATATTGTAAATGCACAAACAGTAATATCTCCACATTGCACGGTGCAATTCTGAAATTTTTAGCTTTTTCCTGTTAATCCTAGCATGATAAAGAAGATTCAAAGAGAGTGAGATGCCAGCTCCTTTCATTCAGTCAGTAGCTTCAAACATTTCTGGTATATGAAAAACATGTTTTTCAATGGCAAAAATCAATGAATATTGTAAATGCACAAACAGTAATATCTCCACATTGCAAGGTGCAATTCTGAAATTTTTTGCTTTTTCCTGCTAATCCTAGCATGATAAAGAAGATTCAAAGAGAGTGAGATGCCAGCTCCTTTCATTCAGTCAGTAGCTTCAAACATTTCTGGTATATGAAAAACATGTTTTTCAATGGCAAAAATCAATGAATATTGTAAATGCACAAACAGTAATATCTCCACATTGCAAGGTGCAATTCTGAAATTTTTTGCTTTTTCCTGTTAATCCTAGCATGATAAAGAAGATTCAAAGAGAGTCAGATGCCAGCTCCTTTCATTCAGTCAGTAGCTTCAAACATTTCTGGTATATGAAAAACATGTTTTTCAATGGCAAAAATCAATGAATATTGTAAATGCACAAACAGTAATATCTCCACATTGCAAGGTGCAATTCTGAAATTTTTTGCTTTTTCCTGCTAATCCTAGCATGATAAAGAAGATTCAAAGAGAGTGAGATGCCAGCTCCTTTCATTCAGTCAGTAGCTTCAAACATTTCTGGTATATGAAAAACATGTTTTTCAATGGCAAAAATCAATGAATATTGTAAATGCACAAACAGTAATATCTCCACATTGCACGGTGCAATTCTGAAATTTTTAGCTTTTTCCTGTTAATCCTAGCATGATAAAGAAGATTCAAAGAGAGTGAGATGCCAGCTCCTTTCATTCAGTCAGTAGCTTCAAACATTTCTGGTATATGAAAAACATGTTTTTCAATGGCAAAAATCAATGAATATTGTAAATGCACAAACAGTAATATCTCCACATTGCAAGGTGCAATTCTGAAATTTTTTGCTTTTTCCTGCTAATCCTAGCATGATAAAGAAGATTCAAAGAGAGTGAGATGCCAGCTCCTTTCATTCAGTCAGTAGCTTCAAACATTTCTGGTATATGAAAAACATGTTTTTCAATGGCAAAAATCAATGAATATTGTAAATGCACAAACAGTAATATCTCCACATTGCAAGGTGCAATTCTGAAATTTTTTGCTTTTTCCTGCTAATCCTAGCATGATAAAGAAGATTCAAAGAGTGTGAGATGCCAGCTCCTTTCATTCAGTCAGTAGCTTCAAACATTTCTGGTATATGAAAAACATGTTTTTCAATGGCAAAAATCAATGAATATTGTAAATGCACAAACAGTAATATCTCCACATTGCACGGTGCAATTCTGAAATTTTTAGCTTTTTCCTGTTAATCCTAGCATGATAAAGAAGATTCAAAGAGAGTGAGATGCCAGCTCCTTTCATTCAGTCAGTAGCTTCAAACATTTCTGGTATATGAAAAACATGTTTTTCAATGGCAAAAATCAATGAATATTGTAAATGCACAAACAGTAATATCTCCACATTGCAAGGTGCAATTCTGAAATTTTTTGCTTTTTCCTGTTAATCCTAGCATGATAAAGAAGATTCAAAGAGAGTCAGATGCCAGCTCCTTTCATTCAGTCAGTAGCTTCAAACATTTCTGGTATATGAAAAACATGTTTTTCAATGGCAAAAATCAATGAATATTGTAAATGCACAAACAGTAATATCTCCACATTGCAAGGTGCAATTCTGAAATTTTTTGCTTTTTCCTGCTAATCCTAGCATGATAAAGAAGATTCAAAGAGAGTGAGATGCCAGCTCCTTTCATTCAGTCAGTAGCTTCAAACATTTCTGGTATATGAAAAACATGTTTTTCAATGGCAAAAATCAATGAATATTGTAAATGCACAAACAGTAATATCTCCACATTGCACGGTGCAATTCTGAAATTTTTAGCTTTTTCCTGTTAATCCTAGCATGATAAAGAAGATTCAAAGAGAGTGAGATGCCAGCTCCTTTCATTCAGTCAGTAGCTTCAAACATTTCTGGTATATGAAAAACGTTTTTCAATGGCAAAAATCAATGAATATTGTAAATGCACAAACAGTAATATCTCCACATTGCAAGGTGCAATTCTGAAATTTTTTGCTTTTTCCTGCTAATCCTAGCATGATAAAGAAGATTCAAAGAGAGTGAGATGCCAGCTCCTTTCATTCAGTCAGTAGCTTCAAACATTTCTGGTATATGAAAAACATGTTTTTCAATGGCAAAAATCAATGAATATTGTAAATGCACAAACAGTAATATCTCCACATTGCAAGGTGCAATTCTGAAATTTTTTGCTTTTTCCTGCTAATCCTAGCATGATAAAGAAGATTCAAAGAGTGTGAGATGCCAGCTCCTTTCATTCAGTCAGTAGCTTCAAACATTTCTGGTATATGAAAAACATGTTTTTCAATGGCAAAAATCAATGAATATTGTAAATGCACAAACAGTAATATCTCCACATTGCACGGTGCAATTCTGAAATTTTTAGCTTTTTCCTGTTAATCCTAGCATGATAAAGAAGATTCAAAGAGAGTGAGATGCCAGCTCCTTTCATTCAGTCAGTAGCTTCAAACATTTCTGGTATATGAAAAACATGTTTTTCAATGGCAAAAATCAATGAATATTGTAAATGCACAAACAGTAATATCTCCACATTGCAAGGTGCAATTCTGAAATTTTTTGCTTTTTCCTGCTAATCCTAGCATGATAAAGAAGATTCAAAGAGAGTGAGATGCCAGCTCCTTTCATTCAGTCAGTAGCTTCAAACATTTCTGGTATATGAAAAACATGTTTTTCAATGGCAAAAATCAATGAATATTGTAAATGCACAAACAGTAATATCTCCACATTGCAAGGTGCAATTCTGAAATTTTTTGCTTTTTCCTGTTAATCCTAGCATGATAAAGAAGATTCAAAGAGAGTCAGATGCCAGCTCCTTTCATTCAGTCAGTAGCTTCAAACATTTCTGGTATATGAAAAACATGTTTTTCAATGGCAAAAATCAATGAATATTGTAAATGCACAAACAGTAATATCTCCACATTGCAAGGTGCAATTCTGAAATTTTTTGCTTTTTCCTGCTAATCCTAGCATGATAAAGAAGATTCAAAGAGAGTGAGATGCCAGCTCCTTTCATTCAGTCAGTAGCTTCAAACATTTCTGGTATATGAAAAACATGTTTTTCAATGGCAAAAATCAATGAATATTGTAAATGCACAAACAGTAATATCTCCACATTGCACAGTGCAATTCTGAAATTTTTAGCTTTTTCCTGTTAATCCTAGCATGATAAAGAAGATTCAAAGAGAGTGAGATGCCAGCTCCTTTCATTCAGTCAGTAGCTTCAAACATTTCTGGTATATGAAAAACATGTTTTTCAATGGCAAAAATCAATGAATATTGTAAATGCACAAACAGTAATATCTCCACATTGCAAGGTGCAATTCTGAAATTTTTTGCTTTTTCCTGCTAATCCTAGCATGATAAAGAAGATTCAAAGAGAGTGAGATGCCAGCTCCTTTCATTCAGTCAGAAGCTTCAAACATTTCTGGTATATGAAAAACGTTTTTCAATGGCAAAAATCAATGAATATTGTAAATGCACAAACAGTAATATCTCCACATTGCACGGTGCAATTCTGAAATTTTTAGCTTTTTCCTGTTAATCCTAGCATGATAAAGAAGATTCAAAGAGAGTGAGATGCCAGCTCCTTTCATTCAGTCAGTAGCTTCAAACATTTCTGGTATATGAAAAACATGTTTTTCAATGGCAAAAATCAATGAATATTGTAAATGCACAAACAGTAATATCTCCACATTGCAAGGTGCAATTCTGAAATTTTTTGCTTTTTCCTGCTAATCCTAGCATGATAAAGAAGATTCAAAGAGAGTGAGATGCCAGCTCCTTTCATTCAGTCAGTAGCTTCAAACATTTCTGGTATATGAAAAACATGTTTTTCAATGGCAAAAATCAATGAATATTGTAAATGCACAAACAGTAATATCTCCACATTGCACGGTGCAATTCTGAAATTTTTAGCTTTTTCCTGTTAATCCTAGCATGATAAAGAAGATTCAAAGAGAGTGAGATGCCAGCTCCTTTCATTCAGTCAGTAGCTTCAAACATTTCTGGTATATGAAAAACATGTTTTTCAATGGCAAAAATCAATGAATATTGTAAATGCACAAACAGTAATATCTCCACATTGCAAGGTGCAATTCTGAAATTTTTTGCTTTTTCCTGTTAATCCTAGCATGATAAAGAAGATTCAAAGAGAGTGAGATGCCAGCTCCTTTCATTCAGTCAGTAGCTTCAAACATTTCTGGTATATGAAAAACATGTTTTTCAATGGCAAAAATCAATGAATATTGTAAATGCACAAACAGTAATATCTCCACATTGCAAGGTGCAATTCTGAAATTTTTTGCTTTTTCCTGCTAATCCTAGCATGATAAAGAAGATTCAAAGAGAGTGAGATGCCAGCTCCTTTCATTCAGTCAGTAGCTTCAAACATTTCTGGTATATGAAAAACATGTTTTTCAATGGCAAAAATCAATGAATATTGTAAATGCACAAACAGTAATATCTCCACATTGCAAGGTGCAATTCTGAAATTTTTTGCTTTTTCCTGCTAATCCTAGCATGATAAAGAAGATTCAAAGAGAGTGAGATGCCAGCTCCTTTCATTCAGTCAGTAGCTTCAAACATTTCTGGTATATGAAAAACATGTTTTTCAATGGCAAAAATCAATGAATATTGTAAATGCACAAACAGTAATATCTCCACATTGCACGGTGCAATTCTGAAATTTTTAGCTTTTTCCTGTTAATCCTAGCATGATAAAGAAGATTCAAAGAGAGTGAGATGCCAGCTCCTTTCATTCAGTCAGTAGCTTCAAACATTTCTGGTATATGAAAAACATGTTTTTCAATGGCAAAAATCAATGAATATTGTAAATGCACAAACAGTAATATCTCCACATTGCAAGGTGCAATTCTGAAATTTTTTGCTTTTTCCTGCTAATCCTAGCATGATAAAGAAGATTCAAAGAGAGTGAGATGCCAGCTCCTTTCATTCAGTCAGTAGCTTCAAACATTTCTGGTATATGAAAAACATGTTTTTCAATGGCAAAAATCAATGAATATTGTAAATGCACAAACAGTAATATCTCCACATTGCAAGGTGCAATTCTGAAATTTTTAGCTTTTTCCTGCTAATCCTAGCATGATAAAGAAGATTCAAAGAGAGTGAGATGCCAGCTCCTTTCATTCAGTCAGTAGCTTCAAACATTTCTGGTATATGAAAAACATGTTTTTCAATGGCAAAAATCAATGAATATTGTAAATGCACAAACAGTAATATCTCCACATTGCACGGTGCAATTCTGAAATTTTTAGCTTTTTCCTGTTAATCCTAGCATGATAAAGAAGATTCAAAGAGAGTGAGATGCCAGCTCCTTTCATTCAGTCAGTAGCTTCAAACATTTCTGGTATATGAAAAACATGTTTTTCAATGGCAAAAATCAATGAATATTGTAAATGCACAAACAGTAATATCTCCACATTGCAAGGTGCAATTCTGAAATTTTTTGCTTTTTCCTGCTAATCCTAGCATGATAAAGAAGATTCAAAGAGAGTGAGATGCCAGCTCCTTTCATTCAGTCAGTAGCTTCAAACATTTCTGGTATATGAAAAACATGTTTTTCAATGGCAAAAATCAATGAATATTGTAAATGCACAAACAGTAATATCTCCACATTGCACGGTGCAATTCTGAAATTTTTAGCTTTTTCCTGTTAATCCTAGCATGATAAAGAAGATTCAAAGAGAGTCAGATGCCAGCTCCTTTCATTCAGTCAGTAGCTTCAAACATTTCTGGTATATGAAAAACATGTTTTTCAATGGCAAAAATCAATGAATATTGTAAATGCACAAAACAGTAATATCTCCACATTGCAAGGTGCAATTCTGAAATTTTTTGCTTTTTCCTGCTAATCCTAGCATGATAAAGAAGATTCAAAGAGAGTGAGATGCCAGCTCCTTTCATTCAGTCAGTAGCTTCAAACATTTCTGGTATATGAAAAACATGTTTTTCAATGGCAAAAATCAATGAATATTGTAAATGCACAAACAGTAATATCTCCACATTGCATGGTGCAATTCTGAAATTTTTAGCTTTTTCCTGTAAATCCTAGCATGATAAAGATTCAAAGAGAGTGAGATGCCAGCTCCTTTCATTCAGTCAGTAGCTTCAAACATTTCTGGTATATGAAAAACATGTTTTTCAATGGCAAAAATCAATGAATATTGTAAATGCACAAACAGTAATATCTCCACATTGCAAGGTGCAATTCTGAAATTTTTTGCTTTTTCCTGCTAATCCTAGCATGATAAAGAAGATTCAAAGAGAGTGAGATGCCAGCTCCTTTCATTCAGTCAGTAGCTTCAAACATTTCTGGTATATGAAAAACATGTTTTTCAATGGCAAAAATCAATGAATATTGTAAATGCACAAACAGTAATATCTCCACATTGCACGGTGCAATTCTGAAATTTTTAGCTTTTTCCTGTTAATCCTAGCATGATAAAGAAGATTCAAAGAGAGTGAGATGCCAGCTCCTTTCAGTCAGTAGCTTCAAACATTTCTGGTATATGAAAAACATGTTTTTCAATGGCAAAAATCAATGAATATTGTAAATGCACAAACAGTAATATCTCCACATTGCAAGGTGCAATTCTGAAATTTTTTGCTTTTTCCTGCTAATCCTAGCATGATAAAGAAGATTCAAAGAGAGTGAGATGCCAGCTCCTTTCATTCAGTCAGTAGCTTCAAACATTTCTGGTATATGAAAAACATGTTTTTCAATGGCAAAAATCAATGAATATTGTAAATGCACAAACAGTAATATCTCCACATTGCACGGTGCAATTCTGAAATTTTTAGCTTTTTCCTGTTAATCCTAGCATGATAAAGAAGATTCAAAGAGAGTGAGATGCCAGCTCCTTTCATTCAGTCAGTAGCTTCAAACATTTCTGGTATATTAAAAACATGTTTTTCAATGGCAAAAATCAATGAATATTGTAAATGCACAAACAGTAATATCTCCACATTGCAAGGTGCAATTCTGAAATTTTTTGCTTTTTCCTGTTAATCCTAGCATGATAAAGAAGATTCAAAGAGAGTGAGATGCCAGCTCCTTTCATTCAGTCAGTAGCTTCAAACATTTCTGGTATATGAAAAACATGTTTTTCAATGGCAAAAATCAATGAATATTGTAAATGCACAAACAGTAATATCTCCACATTGCAAGGTGCAATTCTGAAATTTTTTGCTTTTTCCTGCTAATCCTAGCATGATAAAGAAGATTCAAAGAGAGTGAGATGCCAGCTCCTTTCATTCAGTCAGTAGCTTCAAACATTTCTGGTATATGAAAAACATGTTTTTCAATGGCAAAAATCAATGAATATTGTAAATGCACAAACAGTAATATCTCCACATTGCACGGTGCAATTCTGAAATTTTTAGCTTTTTCCTGTTAATCCTAGCATGATAAAGAAGATTCAAAGAGAGTGAGATGCCAGCTCCTTTCATTCAGTCAGTAGCTTCAAACATTTCTGGTATATGAAAAACATGTTTTTCAATGGCAAAAATCAATGAATATTGTAAATGCACAAACAGTAATATCTCCACATTGCAAGGTGCAATTCTGAAATTTTTTGCTTTTTCCTGCTAATCCTAGCATGATAAAGAAGATTCAAAGAGAGTGAGATGCCAGCTCCTTTCATTCAGTCAGTAGCTTCAAACATTTCTGGTATATGAAAAACATGTTTTTCAATGGCAAAAATCAATGAATATTGTAAATGCACAAACAGTAATATCTCCACATTGCACGGTGCAATTCTGAAATTTTTAGCTTTTTCCTGTTAATCCTAGCATGATAAAGAAGATTCAAAGAGAGTCAGATGCCAGCTCCTTTCATTCAGTCAGTAGCTTCAAACATTTCTGGTATATGAAAAACATGTTTTTCAATGGCAAAAATCAATGAATATTGTAAATGCACAAACAGTAATATCTCCACATTGCAAGGTGCAATTCTGAAATTTTTTGCTTTTTCCTGCTAATCCTAGCATGATAAAGAAGATTCAAAGAGAGTGAGATGCCAGCTCCTTTCATTCAGTCAGTAGCTTCAAACATTTCTGGTATATGAAAAACATGTTTTTCAATGGCAAAAATCAATGAATATTGTAAATGCACAAACAGTAATATCTCCACATTGCATGGTGCAATTCTGAAATTTTTAGCTTTTTCCTGTAAATCCTAGCATGATAAAGATTCAAAGAGAGTGAGATGCCAGCTCCTTTCATTCAGTCAGTAGCTTCAAACATTTCTGGTATATGAAAAACATGTTTTTCAATGGCAAAAATCAATGAATATTGTAAATGCACAAACAGTAATATCTCCACATTGCAAGGTGCAATTCTGAAATTTTTTGCTTTTTCCTGCTAATCCTAGCATGATAAAGAAGATTCAAAGAGAGTGAGATGCCAGCTCCTTTCATTCAGTCAGTAGCTTCAAACATTTCTGGTATATGAAAAACATGTTTTTCAATTGCAAAAATCAATGAATATTGTAAATGCACAAACAGTAATATCTCCACATTGCACGGTGCAATTCTGAAATTTTTAGCTTTTTCCTGTTAATCCTAGCATGATAAAGAAGATTCAAAGAGAGTGAGATGCCAGCTCCTTTCATTCAGTCAGTAGCTTCAAACATTTCTGGTATATTAAAAACATGTTTTTCAATGGCAAAAATCAATGAATATTGTAAATGCACAAACAGTAATATCTCCACATTGCAAGGTGCAATTCTGAAATTTTTTGCTTTTTCCTGTTAATCCTAGCATGATAAAGAAGATTCAAAGAGAGTGAGATGCCAGCTCCTTTCATTCAGTCAGTAGCTTCAAACATTTCTGGTATATGAAAAACATGTTTTTCAATGGCAAAAATCAATGAATATTGTAAATGCACAAACAGTAATATCTCCACATTGCATGGTGCAATTCTGAAATTTTTAGCTTTTTCCTGTAAATCCTAGCATGATAAAGATTCAAAGAGAGTGAGATGCCAGCTCCTTTCATTCAGTCAGTAGCTTCAAACATTTCTGGTATATGAAAAACATGTTTTTCAATGGCAAAAATCAATGAATATTGTAAATGCACAAACAGTAATATCTCCACATTGCAAGGTGCAATTCTGAAATTTTTTGCTTTTTCCTGCTAATCCTAGCATGATAAAGAAGATTCAAAGAGAGTGAGATGCCAGCTCCTTTCATTCAGTCAGTAGCTTCAAACATTTCTGGTATATGAAAAACATGTTTTTCAATGGCAAAAATCAATGAATATTGTAAATGCACAAACAGTAATATCTCCACATTGCACGGTGCAATTCTGAAATTTTTAGCTTTTTCCTGTTAATCCTAGCATGATAAAGAAGATTCAAAGAGAGTGAGATGCCAGCTCCTTTCATTCAGTCAGTAGCTTCAAACATTTCTGGTATATTAAAAACATGTTTTTCAATGGCAAAAATCAATGAATATTGTAAATGCACAAACAGTAATATCTCCACATTGCAAGGTGCAATTCTGAAATTTTTTGCTTTTTCCTGTTAATCCTAGCATGATAAAGAAGATTCAAAGAGAGTGAGATGCCAGCTCCTTTCATTCAGTCAGTAGCTTCAAACATTTCTGGTATATGAAAAACATGTTTTTCAATGGCAAAAATCAATGAATATTGTAAATGCACAAACAGTAATATCTCCACATTGCAAGGTGCAATTCTGAAATTTTTTGCTTTTTCCTGCTAATCCTAGCATGATAAAGAAGATTCAAAGAGAGTGAGATGCCAGCTCCTTTCATTCAGTCAGTAGCTTCAAACATTTCTGGTATATGAAAAACATGTTTTTCAATGGCAAAAATCAATGAATATTGTAAATGCACAAACAGTAATATCTCCACATTGCACGGTGCAATTCTGAAATTTTTAGCTTTTTCCTGTTAATCCTAGCATGATAAAGAAGATTCAAAGAGAGTGAGATGCCAGCTCCTTTCATTCAGTCAGTAGCTTCAAACATTTCTGGTATATGAAAAACATGTTTTTCAATGGCAAAAATCAATGAATATTGTAAATGCACAAACAGTAATATCTCCACATTGCAAGGTGCAATTCTGAAATTTTTTGCTTTTTCCTGCTAATCCTAGCATGATAAAGAAGATTCAAAGAGAGTGAGATGCCAGCTCCTTTCATTCAGTCAGTAGCTTCAAACATTTCTGGTATATGAAAAACATGTTTTTCAATGGCAAAAATCAATGAATATTGTAAATGCACAAACAGTAATATCTCCACATTGCACGGTGCAATTCTGAAATTTTTTGCTTTTTCCTGTTAATCCTAGCATGATAAAGAAGATTCAAAGAGAGTGAGATGCCAGCTCCTTTCATTCAGTCAGTAGCTTCAAACATTTCTGGTATATGAAAAACATGTTTTTCAATGGCAAAAATCAATGAATATTGTAAATGCACAAACAGTAATATCTCCACATTGCACAGTGCAATTCTGAAATTTTTAGCTTTTTCCTGTTAATCCTAGCATGATAAAGAAGATTCAAAGAGAGTGAGATGCCAGCTCCTTTCATTCAGTCAGTAGCTTCAAACATTTCTGGTATATGAAAAACATGTTTTTCAATGGCAAAAATCAATGAATATTGTAAATGCACAAACAGTAATATCTCCACATTGCAAGTTGCAATTCTGAAATTTTTTGCTTTTTCCTGCTAATCCTAGCATGATAAAGAAGATTCAAAGAGAGTGAGATGCCAGCTCCTTTCATTCAGTCAGAAGCTTCAAACATTTCTGGTATATGAAAAACATGTTTTTCAATGGCAAAAATCAATGAATATTGTAAATGCACAAACAGTAATATCTCCACATTGCACGGTGCAATTCTGAAATTTTTAGCTTTTTCCTGTTAATCCTAGCATGATAAAGAAGATTCAAAGAGAGTGAGATGCCAGCTCCTTTCATTCAGTCAGTAGCTTCAAACATTTCTGGTATATGAAAAACATGTTTTTCAATGGCAAAAATCAATGAATATTGTAAATGCACAAACAGTAATATCTCCACATTGCAAGGTGCAATTCTGAAATTTTTTGCTTTTTCCTGTTAATCCTAGCATGATAAAGAAGATTCAAAGAGAATGAGATGCCAGCTCCTTTCATTCAGTCAGTAGCTTCAAACATTTCTGGTATATGAAAAACATGTTTTTCAATGGCAAAAATCAATGAATATTGTAAATGCACAAACAGTAATATCTCCACATTGCAAGGTGCAATTCTGAAATTTTTTGCTTTTTCCTGCTAATCCTAGCATGATAAAGAAGATTCAAAGAGAGTGAGATGCCAGCTCCTTTCATTCAGTCAGTAGCTTCAAACATTTCTGGTATATGAAAAACATGTTTTTCAATGGCAAAAATCAATGAATATTGTAAATGCACAAACAGTAATATCTCCACATTGCAGGGTGCAATTCTGAAATTTTTTGCTTTTTCCTGCTAATCCTAGCATGATAAAGAAGATTCAAAGAGAGTGAGATGCCAGCTCCTTTCATTCAGTCAGTAGCTTCAAACATTTCTGGTATATGAAAAACATGTTTTTCAATGGCAAAAATCAATGAATATTGTAAATGCACAAACAGTAATATCTCCACATTGCAAGGTGCAATTCTGAAATTTTTTGCTTTTTCCTGCTAATCCTAGCATGATAAAGAAGATTCAAAGAGAGTGAGATGCCAGCTCCTTTCATTCAGTCAGTAGCTTCAAACATTTCTGGTATATGAAAAACATGTTTTTCAATGGCAAAAATCAATGAATATTGTAAATGCACAAACAGTAATATCTCCACATTGCACGGTGCAATTCTGAAATTTTTAGCTTTTTCCTGTTAATCCTAGCATGATAAAGAAGATTCAAAGAGAGTCAGATGCCAGCTCCTTTCATTCAGTCAGTAGCTTCAAACATTTCTGGTATATGAAAAACATGTTTTTCAATGGCAAAAATCAATGAATATTGTAAATGCACAAACAGTAATATCTCCACATTGCAAGGTGCAATTCTGAAATTTTTTGCTTTTTCCTGCTAATCCTAGCATGATAAAGAAGATTCAAAGAGAGTGAGATGCCAGCTCCTTTCATTCAGTCAGTAGCTTCAAACATTTCTGGTATATGAAAAACATGTTTTTCAATGGCAAAAATCAATGAATATTGTAAATGCACAAACAGTAATATCTCCACATTGCATGGTGCAATTCTGAAATTTTTAGCTTTTTCCTGTTAATCCTAGCATGATAAAGATTCAAAGAGAGTGAGATGCCAGCTCCTTTCATTCAGTCAGTAGCTTCAAACATTTCTGGTATATGAAAAACGTTTTTCAATGGCAAAAATCAATGAATATTGTAAATGCACAAACAGTAATATCTCCACATTGCAAGGTGCAATTCTGAAATTTTTAGCTTTTTCCTGCTAATCCTAGCATGATAAAGAAGATTCAAAGAGAGTGAGATGCCAGCTCCTTTCATTCAGTCAGTAGCTTCAAACATTTCTGGTATATGAAAAACATGTTTTTCAATGGCAAAAATCAATGAATATTGTAAATGCACAAACAGTAATATCTCCACATTGCACGGTGCAATTCTGAAATTTTTAGCTTTTTCCTGTTAATCCTAGCATGATAAAGAAGATTCAAAGAGAGTGAGATGCCAGCTCCTTTCATTCAGTCAGTAGCTTCAAACATTTCTGGTATATGAAAAACATGTTTTTCAATGGCAAAAATCAATGAATATTGTAAATGCACAAACAGTAATATCTCCACATTGCAAGGTGCAATTCTGAAATTTTTAGCTTTTTCCTGTTAATCCTAGCATGATAAAGAAGATTCAAAGAGAGTCAGATGCCAGCTCCTTTCATTCAGTCAGTAGCTTCAAACATTTCTGGTATATGAAAAACATGTTTTTCAATGGCAAAAATCAATGAATATTGTAAATGCACAAACAGTAATATCTCCACATTGCAAGGTGCAATTCTGAAATTTTTTGCTTTTTCCTGCTAATCCTAGCATGATAAAGAAGATTCAAAGAGAGTGAGATGCCAGCTCCTTTCATTCAGTCAGTAGCTTCAAACATTTCTGGTATATGAAAAACATGTTTTTCAATGGCAAAAATCAATGAATATTGTAAATGCACAAACAGTAATATCTCCACATTGCACGGTGCAATTCTGAAATTTTTAGCTTTTTCCTGTTAATCCTAGCATGATAAAGAAGATTCAAAGAGAGTGAGATGCCAGCTCCTTTCATTCAGTCAGTAGCTTCAAACATTTCTGGTATATTAAAAACATGTTTTTCAATGGCAAAAATCAATGAATATTGTAAATGCACAAACAGTAATATCTCCACATTGCAAGGTGCAATTCTGAAATTTTTTGCTTTTTCCTGTTAATCCTAGCATGATAAAGAAGATTCAAAGAGAGTGAGATGCCAGCTCCTTTCATTCAGTCAGTAGCTTCAAACATTTCTGGTATATGAAAAACATGTTTTTCAATGGCAAAAATCAATGAATATTGTAAATGCACAAACAGTAATATCTCCACATTGCATGGTGCAATTCTGAAATTTTTAGCTTTTTCCTGTAAATCCTAGCATGATAAAGATTCAAAGAGAGTGAGATGCCAGCTCCTTTCATTCAGTCAGTAGCTTCAAACATTTCTGGTATATGAAAAACATGTTTTTCAATGGCAAAAATCAATGAATATTGTAAATGCACAAACAGTAATATCTCCACATTGCAAGGTGCAATTCTGAAATTTTTTGCTTTTTCCTGCTAATCCTAGCATGATAAAGAAGATTCAAAGAGAGTGAGATGCCAGCTCCTTTCATTCAGTCAGTAGCTTCAAACATTTCTGGTATATGAAAAACATGTTTTTCAATGGCAAAAATCAATGAATATTGTAAATGCACAAACAGTAATATCTCCACATTGCACGGTGCAATTCTGAAATTTTTAGCTTTTTCCTGTTAATCCTAGCATGATAAAGAAGATTCAAAGAGAGTGAGATGCCAGCTCCTTTCATTCAGTCAGTAGCTTCAAACATTTCTGGTATATTAAAAACATGTTTTTCAATGGCAAAAATCAATGAATATTGTAAATGCACAAACAGTAATATCTCCACATTGCAAGGTGCAATTCTGAAATTTTTTGCTTTTTCCTGTTAATCCTAGCATGATAAAGAAGATTCAAAGAGAGTGAGATGCCAGCTCCTTTCATTCAGTCAGTAGCTTCAAACATTTCTGGTATATGAAAAACATGTTTTTCAATGGCAAAAATCAATGAATATTGTAAATGCACTAACAGTAATATCTCCACATTGCAAGGTGCAATTCTGAAATTTTTTGCTTTTTCCTGCTAATCCTAGCATGATAAAGAAGATTCAAAGAGAGTGAGATGCCAGCTCCTTTCATTCAGTCAGTAGCTTCAAACATTTCTGGTATATGAAAAACATGTTTTTCAATGGCAAAAATCAATGAATATTGTAAATGCACAAACAGTAATATCTCCACATTGCACGGTGCAATTCTGAAATTTTTAGCTTTTTCCTGTTAATCCTAGCATGATAAAGAAGATTCAAAGAGAGTGAGATGCCAGCTCCTTTCATTCAGTCAGTAGCTTCAAACATTTCTGGTATATGAAAAACATGTTTTTCAATGGCAAAAATCAATGAATATTGTAAATGCACAAACAGTAATATCTCCACATTGCAAGGTGCAATTCTGAAATTTTTTGCTTTTTCCTGCTAATCCTAGCATGATAAAGAAGATTCAAAGAGAGTGAGATGCCAGCTCCTTTCATTCAGTCAGTAGCTTCAAACATTTCTGGTATATGAAAAACATGTTTTTCAATGGCAAAAATCAATGAATATTGTAAATGCACAAACAGTAATATCTCCACATTGCACGGTGCAATTCTGAAATTTTTTGCTTTTTCCTGTTAATCCTAGCATGATAAAGAAGATTCAAAGAGAGTGAGATGCCAGCTCCTTTCATTCAGTCAGTAGCTTCAAACATTTCTGGTATATGAAAAACATGTTTTTCAATGGCAAAAATCAATGAATATTGTAAATGCACAAACAGTAATATCTCCACATTGCACAGTGCAATTCTGAAATTTTTAGCTTTTTCCTGTTAATCCTAGCATGATAAAGAAGATTCAAAGAGAGTGAGATGCCAGCTCCTTTCATTCAGTCAGTAGCTTCAAACATTTCTGGTATATGAAAAACATGTTTTTCAATGGCAAAAATCAATGAATATTGTAAATGCACAAACAGTAATATCTCCACATTGCAAGTTGCAATTCTGAAATTTTTTGCTTTTTCCTGCTAATCCTAGCATGATAAAGAAGATTCAAAGAGAGTGAGATGCCAGCTCCTTTCATTCAGTCAGAAGCTTCAAACATTTCTGGTATATGAAAAACATGTTTTTCAATGGCAAAAATCAATGAATATTGTAAATGCACAAACAGTAATATCTCCACATTGCACGGTGCAATTCTGAAATTTTTAGCTTTTTCCTGTTAATCCTAGCATGATAAAGAAGATTCAAAGAGAGTGAGATGCCAGCTCCTTTCATTCAGTCAGTAGCTTCAAACATTTCTGGTATATGAAAAACATGTTTTTCAATGGCAAAAATCAATGAATATTGTAAATGCACAAACAGTAATATCTCCACATTGCAAGGTGCAATTCTGAAATTTTTTGCTTTTTCCTGTTAATCCTAGCATGATAAAGAAGATTCAAAGAGAGTGAGATGCCAGCTCCTTTCATTCAGTCAGTAGCTTCAAACATTTCTGGTATATGAAAAACATGTTTTTCAATGGCAAAAATCAATGAATATTGTAAATGCGCAAACAGTAATATCTCCACATTGCAAGGTGCAATTCTGAAATTTTTTGCTTTTTCCTGCTAATCCTAGCATGATAAAGAAGATTCAAAGAGAGTGAGATGCCAGCTCCTTTCATTCAGTCAGTAGCTTCAAACATTTCTGGTATATGAAAAACATGTTTTTCAATGGCAAAAATCAATGAATATTGTAAATGCACAAACAGTAATATCTCCACATTGCAGGGTGCAATTCTGAAATTTTTTGCTTTTTCCTGCTAATCCTAGCATGATAAAGAAGATTCAAAGAGAGTGAGATGCCAGCTCCTTTCATTCAGTCAGTAGCTTCAAACATTTCTGGTATATGAAAAACATGTTTTTCAATGGCAAAAATCAATGAATATTGTAAATGCACAAACAGTAATATCTCCACATTGCAAGGTGCAATTCTGAAATTTTTTGCTTTTTCCTGCTAATCCTAGCATGATAAAGAAGATTCAAAGAGAGTGAGATGCCAGCTCCTTTCATTCAGTCAGTAGCTTCAAACATTTCTGGTATATGAAAAACATGTTTTTCAATGGCAAAAATCAATGAATATTGTAAATGCACAAACAGTAATATCTCCACATTGCACGGTGCAATTCTGAAATTTTTAGCTTTTTCCTGTTAATCCTAGCATGATAAAGAAGATTCAAAGAGAGTGAGATGCCAGCTCCTTTCATTCAGTCAGTAGCTTCAAACATTTCTGGTATATGAAAAACATGTTTTTCAATGGCAAAAATCAATGAATATTGTAAATGCACAAACAGTAATATCTCCACATTGCAAGGTGCAATTCTGAAATTTTTTGCTTTTTCCTGCTAATCCTAGCATGATAAAGAAGATTCAAAGAGAGTGAGATGCCAGCTCCTTTCATTCAGTCAGTAGCTTCAAACATTTCTGGTATATGAAAAACATGTTTTTCAATGGCAAAAATCAATGAATATTGTAAATGCACAAACAGTAATATCTCCACATTGCATGGTGCAATTCTGAAATTTTTAGCTTTTTCCTGTTAATCCTAGCATGATAAAGATTCAAAGAGAGTGAGATGCCAGCTCCTTTCATTCAGTCAGTAGCTTCAAACATTTCTGGTATATGAAAAACATGTTTTTCAATGGCAAAAATCAATGAATATTGTAAATGCACAAACAGTAATATCTCCACATTGCAAGGTGCAATTCTGAAATTTTTAGCTTTTTCCTGCTAATCCTAGCATGATAAAGAAGATTCAAAGAGAGTGAGATGCCAGCTCCTTTCATTCAGTCAGTAGCTTCAAACATTTCTGGTATATGAAAAACATGTTTTTCAATGGCAAAAATCAATGAATATTGTAAATGCACAAACAGTAATATCTCCACATTGCAAGGTGCAATTCTGAAATTTTTTGCTTTTTCCTGCTAATCCTAGCATGATAAAGAAGATTCAAAGAGAGTGAGATGCCAGCTCCTTTCATTCAGTCAGTAGCTTCAAACATTTCTGGTATATGAAAAAC
Source organism: Phyllobates terribilis (assembly GCF_046119375.1). NCBI lineage: Eukaryota > Metazoa > Chordata > Amphibia > Anura > Dendrobatidae > Phyllobates > Phyllobates terribilis. The sequence continues at coordinate 9,681 of NW_027368863.1, read as the reverse complement.
ATGTTTTTCAATGGCAAAAATCAATGAATATTGTAAATGCACAAACAGTAATATCTCCACATTGCACGGTGCAATTCTGAAATTTTTAGCTTTTTCCTGTTAATCCTAGCATGATAAAGAAGATTCAAAGAGAGTCAGATGCCAGCTCCTTTCATTCAGTCAGTAGCTTCAAACATTTCTGGTATATGAAAAACATGTTTTTCAATGGCAAAAATCAATGAATATTGTAAATGCACAAACAGTAATATCTCCACATTGCAAGGTGCAATTCTGAAATTTTTTGCTTTTTCCTGCTAATCCTAGCATGATAAAGAAGATTCAAAGAGAGTGAGATGCCAGCTCCTTTCATTCAGTCAGTAGCTTCAAACATTTCTGGTATATGAAAAACATGTTTTTCAATGGCAAAAATCAATGAATATTGTAAATGCACAAACAGTAATATCTCCACATTGCATGGTGCAATTCTGAAATTTTTAGCTTTTTCCTGTTAATCCTAGCATGATAAAGATTCAAAGAGAGTGAGATGCCAGCTCCTTTCATTCAGTCAGTAGCTTCAAACATTTCTGGTATATGAAAAACATGTTTTTCAATGGCAAAAATCAATGAATATTGTAAATGCACAAACAGTAATATCTCCACATTGCAAGGTGCAATTCTGAAATTTTTTGCTTTTTCCTGCTAATCCTAGCATGATAAAGAAGATTCAAAGAGAGTGAGATGCCAGCTCCTTTCATTCAGTCAGTAGCTTCAAACATTTCTGGTATATGAAAAACATGTTTTTCAATGGCAAAAGTCAATGAATATTGTAAATGCACAAACAGTAATATCTCCACATTGCACGGTGCAATTCTGAAATTTTTAGCTTTTTCCTGTTAATCCTAGCATGATAAAGAAGATTCAAAGAGAGTGAGATGCCAGCTCCTTTCATTCAGTCAGTAGCTTCAAACATTTCTGGTATATGAAAAACATGTTTTTCAATGGCAAAAATCAATGAATATTGTAAATGCACAAACAGTAATATCTCCACATTGCACGGTGCAATTCTGAAATTTTTAGCTTTTTCCTGTTAATCCTAGCATGATAAAGAAGATTCAAAGAGAGTGAGATGCCAGCTCCTTTCATTCAGTCAGTAGCTTCAAACATTTCTGGTATATGAAAAACATGTTTTTCAATGGCAAAAATCAATGAATATTGTAAATGCACAAACAGTAATATCTCCACATTGCAAGGTGCAATTCTGAAATTTTTTGCTTTTTCCTGCTAATCCTAGCATGATAAAGAAGATTCAAAGAGAGTGAGATGCCAGCTCCTTTCATTCAGTCAGTAGCTTCAAACATTTCTGGTATATGAAAAACATGTTTTTCAATGGCAAAAATCAATGAATATTGTAAATGCACAAACAGTAATATCTCCACATTGCACGGTGCAATTCTGAAATTTTTAGCTTTTTCCTGTTAATCCTAGCATGATAAAGAAGATTCAAAGAGAGTGAGATGCCAGCTCCTTTCATTCAGTCAGTAGCTTCAAACATTTCTGGTATATTAAAAACATGTTTTTCAATGGCAAAAATCAATGAATATTGTAAATGCACAAACAGTAATATCTCCACATTGCAAGGTGCAATTCTGAAATTTTTTGCTTTTTCCTGTTAATCCTAGCATGATAAAGAAGATTCAAAGAGAGTGAGATGCCAGCTCCTTTCATTCAGTCAGTAGCTTCAAACATTTCTGGTATATGAAAAACATGTTTTTCAATGGCAAAAATCAATGAATATTGTAAATGCACAAACAGTAATATCTCCACATTGCAAGGTGCAATTCTGAAATTTTTTGCTTTTTCCTGCTAATCCTAGCATGATAAAGAAGATTCAAAGAGAGTGAGATGCCAGCTCCTTTCATTCAGTCAGTAGCTTCAAACATTTCTGGTATATGAAAAACATGTTTTTCAATGGCAAAAATCAATGAATATTGTAAATGCACAAACAGTAATATCTCCACATTGCACGGTGCAATTCTGAAATTTTTAGCTTTTTCCTGTTAATCCTAGCATGATAAAGAAGATTCAAAGAGAGTGAGATGCCAGCTCCTTTCATTCAGTCAGTAGCTTCAAACATTTCTGGTATATGAAAAACATGTTTTTCAATGGCAAAAATCAATGAATATTGTAAATGCACAAACAGTAATATCTCCACATTGCAAGGTGCAATTCTGAAATTTTTTGCTTTTTCCTGCTAATCCTAGCATGATAAAGAAGATTCAAAGAGAGTGAGATGCCAGCTCCTTTCATTCAGTCAGTAGCTTCAAACATTTCTGGTATATGAAAAACATGTTTTTCAATGGCAAAAATCAATGAATATTGTAAATGCACAAACAGTAATATCTCCACATTGCACGGTGCAATTCTGAAATTTTTTGCTTTTTCCTGTTAATCCTAGCATGATAAAGAAGATTCAAAGAGAGTGAGATGCCAGCTCCTTTCATTCAGTCAGTAGCTTCAAACATTTCTGGTATATGAAAAACATGTTTTTCAATGGCAAAAATCAATGAATATTGTAAATGCACAAACAGTAATATCTCCACATTGCACAGTGCAATTCTGAAATTTTTAGCTTTTTCCTGTTAATCCTAGCATGATAAAGAAGATTCAAAGAGAGTGAGATGCCAGCTCCTTTCATTCAGTCAGTAGCTTCAAACATTTCTGGTATATGAAAAACATGTTTTTCAATGGCAAAAATCAATGAATATTGTAAATGCACAAACAGTAATATCTCCACATTGCAAGGTGCAATTCTGAAATTTTTTGCTTTTTCCTGCTAATCCTAGCATGATAAAGAAGATTCAAAGAGAGTGAGATGCCAGCTCCTTTCATTCAGTCAGAAGCTTCAAACATTTCTGGTATATGAAAAACATGTTTTTCAATGGCAAAAATCAATGAATATTGTAATTGCACAAACAGTAATATCTCCACATTGCACGGTGCAATTCTGAAATTTTTAGCTTTTTCCTGTTAATCCTAGCATGATAAAGAAGATTCAGAGTGAGATGCCAGCTCCTTTCATTCAGTCAGTAGCTTCAAACATTTCTGGTATATGAAAAACATGTTTTTCAATGGCAAAAATCAATGAATATTGTAAATGCACAAACAGTAATATCTCCACATTGCAAGGTGCAATTCTGAAATTTTTTGCTTTTTCCTGCTAATCCTAGCATGATAAAGAAGATTCAAAGAGAGTGAGATGCCAGCTCCTTTCATTCAGTCAGTAGCTTCAAACATTTCTGGTATATGAAAAACATGTTTTTCAATGGCAAAAATCAATGAATATTGTAAATGCACAAACAGTAATATCTCCACATTGCACGGTGCAATTCTGAAATTTTTAGCTTTTTCCTGTTAATCCTAGCATGATAAAGAAGATTCAAAGAGAGTGAGATGCCAGCTCCTTTCATTCAGTCAGTAGCTTCAAACATTTCTGGTATATGAAAAACATGTTTTTCAATGGCAAAAATCAATGAATATTGTAAATGCACAAACAGTAATATCTCCACATTGCAAGGTGCAATTCTGAAATTTTTTGCTTTTTCCTGTTAATCCTAGCATGATAAAGAAGATTCAAAGAGAGTGAGATGCCAGCTCCTTTCATTCAGTCAGTAGCTTCAAACATTTCTGGTATATGAAAAACATGTTTTTCAATGGCAAAAATCAATGAATATTGTAAATGCACAAACAGTAATATCTCCACATTGCAAGGTGCAATTCTGAAATTTTTTGCTTTTTCCTGCTAATCCTAGCATGATAAAGAAGATTCAAAGAGAGTGAGATGCCAGCTCCTTTCATTCAGTCAGTAGCTTCAAACATTTCTGGTATATGAAAAACATGTTTTTCAATGGCAAAAATCAATGAATATTGTAAATGCACAAACAGTAATATCTCCACATTGCAAGGTGCAATTCTGAAATTTTTTGCTTTTTCCTGCTAATCCTAGCATGATAAAGAAGATTCAAAGAGAGTGAGATGCCAGCTCCTTTCATTCAGTCAGTAGCTTCAAACATTTCTGGTATATGAAAAACATGTTTTTCAATGGCAAAAATCAATGAATATTGTAAATGCACAAACAGTAATATCTCCACATTGCACGGTGCAATTCTGAAATTTTTTGCTTTTTCCTGTTAATCCTAGCATGATAAAGAAGATTCAAAGAGAGTGAGATGCCAGCTCCTTTCATTCAGTCAGTAGCTTCAAACATTTCTGGTATATGAAAAACATGTTTTTCAATGGCAAAAATCAATGAATATTGTAAATGCACAAACAGTAATATCTCCACATTGCACAGTGCAATTCTGAAATTTTTAGCTTTTTCCTGTTAATCCTAGCATGATAAAGAAGATTCAAAGAGAGTGAGATGCCAGCTCCTTTCATTCAGTCAGTAGCTTCAAACATTTCTGGTATATGAAAAACATGTTTTTCAATGGCAAAAATCAATGAATATTGTAAATGCACAAACAGTAATATCTCCACATTGCAAGGTGCAATTCTGAAATTTTTTGCTTTTTCCTGCTAATCCTAGCATGATAAAGAAGATTCAAAGAGAGTGAGATGCCAGCTCCTTTCATTCAGTCAGAAGCTTCAAACATTTCTGGTATATGAAAAACATGTTTTTCAATGGCAAAAATCAATGAATATTGTAATTGCACAAACAGTAATATCTCCACATTGCACGGTGCAATTCTGAAATTTTTAGCTTTTTCCTGTTAATCCTAGCATGATAAAGAAGATTCAAAGAGAGTGAGATGCCAGCTCCTTTCATTCAGTCAGTAGCTTCAAACATTTCTGGTATATGAAAAACATGTTTTTCAATGGCAAAAATCAATGAATATTGTAAATGCACAAACAGTAATATCTCCACATTGCAAGGTGCAATTCTGAAATTTTTTGCTTTTTCCTGCTAATCCTAGCATGATAAAGAAGATTCAAAGAGAGTGAGATGCCAGCTCCTTTCATTCAGTCAGTAGCTTCAAACATTTCTGGTATATGAAAAACATGTTTTTCAATGGCAAAAATCAATGAATATTGTAAATGCACAAACAGTAATATCTCCACATTGCACGGTGCAATTCTGAAATTTTTAGCTTTTTCCTGTTAATCCTAGCATGATAAAGAAGATTCAAAGAGAGTGAGATGCCAGCTCCTTTCATTCAGTCAGTAGCTTCAAACATTTCTGGTATATGAAAAACATGTTTTTCAATGGCAAAAATCAATGAATATTGTAAATGCACAAACAGTAATATCTCCACATTGCAAGGTGCAATTCTGAAATTTTTTGCTTTTTCCTGTTAATCCTAGCATGATAAAGAAGATTCAAAGAGAGTGAGATGCCAGCTCCTTTCATTCAGTCAGTAGCTTCAAACATTTCTGGTATATGAAAAACATGTTTTTCAATGGCAAAAATCAATGAATATTGTAAATGCACAAACAGTAATATCTCCACATTGCAAGGTGCAATTCTGAAATTTTTTGCTTTTTCCTGCTAATCCTAGCATGATAAAGAAGATTCAAAGAGAGTGAGATGCCAGCTCCTTTCATTCAGTCAGTAGCTTCAAACATTTCTGGTATATGAAAAACATGTTTTTCAATGGCAAAAATCAATGAATATTGTAAATGCACAAACAGTAATATCTCCACATTGCAAGGTGCAATTCTGAAATTTTTTGCTTTTTCCTGCTAATCCTAGCATGATAAAGAAGATTCAAAGAGAGTGAGATGCCAGCTCCTTTCATTCAGTCAGTAGCTTCAAACATTTCTGGTATATGAAAAACATGTTTTTCAATGGCAAAAATCAATGAATATTGTAAATGCACAAACAGTAATATCTCCACATTGCAAGGTGCAATTCTGAAATTTTTTGCTTTTTCCTGCTAATCCTAGCATGATAAAGAAGATTCAAAGAGAGTGAGATGCCAGCTCCTTTCATTCAGTCAGTAGCTTCAAACATTTCTGGTATATGAAAAACATGTTTTTCAATGGCAAAAATCAATGAATATTGTAAATGCACAAACAGTAATATCTCCACATTGCACGGTGCAATTCTGAAATTTTTAGCTTTTTCCTGTTAATCCTAGCATGATAAAGAAGATTCAAAGAGAGTCAGATGCCAGCTCCTTTCATTCAGTCAGTAGCTTCAAACATTTCTGGTATATGAAAAACATGTTTTTCAATGGCAAAAATCAATGAATATTGTAAATGCACAAACAGTAATATCTCCACATTGCAAGGTGCAATTCTGAAATTTTTTGCTTTTTCCTGCTAATCCTAGCATGATAAAGAAGATTCAAAGAGAGTGAGATGCCAGCTCCTTTCATTCAGTCAGTAGCTTCAAACATTTCTGGTATATGAAAAACATGTTTTTCAATGGCAAAAATCAATGAATATTGTAAATGCACAAACAGTAATATCTCCACATTGCATGGTGCAATTCTGAAATTTTTAGCTTTTTCCTGTTAATCCTAGCATGATAAAGATTCAAAGAGAGTGAGATGCCAGCTCCTTTCATTCAGTCAGTAGCTTCAAACATTTCTGGTATATGAAAAACATGTTTTTCAATGGCAAAAATCAATGAATATTGTAAATGCACAAACAGTAATATCTCCACATTGCAAGGTGCAATTCTGAAATTTTTTGCTTTTTCCTGCTAATCCTAGCATGATAAAGAAGATTCAAAGAGAGTGAGATGCCAGCTCCTTTCATTCAGTCAGTAGCTTCAAACATTTCTGGTATATGAAAAACATGTTTTTCAATGGCAAAAATCAATGAATATTGTAAATGCACAAACAGTAATATCTCCACATTGCAAGGTGCAATTCTGAAATTTTTTGCTTTTTCCTGCTAATCCTAGCATGATAAAGAAGATTCAAAGAGAGTGAGATGCCAGCTCCTTTCATTCAGTCAGTAGCTTCAAACATTTCTGGTATATGAAAAACATGTTTTTCAATGGCAAAAATCAATGAATATTGTAAATGCACAAACAGTAATATCTCCACATTGCAAGGTGCAATTCTGAAATTTTTTGCTTTTTCCTGCTAATCCTAGCATGATAAAGAAGATTCAAAGAGAGTGAGATGCCAGCTCCTTTCATTCAGTCAGTAGCTTCAAACATTTCTGGTATATGAAAAACATGTTTTTCAATGGCAAAAATCAATGAATATTGTAAATGCACAAACAGTAATATCTCCACATTGCACGGTGCAATTCTGAAATTTTTAGCTTTTTCCTGTTAATCCTAGCATGATAAAGAAGATTCAAAGAGAGTCAGATGCCAGCTCCTTTCATTCAGTCAGTAGCTTCAAACATTTCTGGTATATGAAAAACATGTTTTTCAATGGCAAAAATCAATGAATATTGTAAATGCACAAACAGTAATATCTCCACATTGCAAGGTGCAATTCTGAAATTTTTTGCTTTTTCCTGCTAATCCTAGCATGATAAAGAAGATTCAAAGAGAGTGAGATGCCAGCTCCTTTCATTCAGTCAGTAGCTTCAAACATTTCTGGTATATGAAAAACATGTTTTTCAATGGCAAAAATCAATGAATATTGTAAATGCACAAACAGTAATATCTCCACATTGCATGGTGCAATTCTGAAATTTTTAGCTTTTTCCTGTTAATCCTAGCATTGAAAAATAAAAGAAGATAAATTCAAAAAAGAGTGAGATGCCAGCTCCTTTCATTCAGTCAGTAGCTTCAAACATTTCTGGTATATGAAAAACATGTTTTTCAATGGCAAAAATCAATGAATATTGTAAATGCACAAACAGTAATATCTCCACATTGCACGGTGCAATTCTGAAATTTTTAGCTTTTTCCTGTTAATCCTAGCATGATAAAGAAGATTCAAAGAGAGTGAGATGCCAGCTCCTTTCATTCAGTCAGTAGCTTCAAACATTTCTGGTATATGAAAAACGTTTTTCAATGGCAAAAATCAATGAATATTGTAAATGCACAAACAGTAATATCTCCACATTGCAAGGTGCAATTCTGAAATTTTTTGCTTTTTCCTGCTAATCCTAGCATGATAAAGAAGATTCAAAGAGAGTGAGATGCCAGCTCCTTTCATTCAGTCAGTAGCTTCAAACATTTCTGGTATATGAAAAACATGTTTTTCAATGGCAAAAATCAATGAATATTGTAAATGCACAAACAGTAATATCTCCACATTGCACGGTGCAATTCTGAAATTTTTAGCTTTTTCCTGTTAATCCTAGCATGATAAAGAAGATTCAAAGAGAGTGAGATGCCAGCTCCTTTCATTCAGTCAGTAGCTTCAAACATTTCTGGTATATGAAAAACATGTTTTTCAATGGCAAAAATCAATGAATATTGTAAATGCACAAACAGTAATATCTCCACATTGCACGGTGCAATTCTGAAATTTTTAGCTTTTTCCTGTTAATCCTAGCATGATAAAGAAGATTCAAAGAGAGTGAGATGCCAGCTCCTTTCATTCAGTCAGTAGCTTCAAACATTTCTGGTATATGAAAAACATGTTTTTCAATGGCAAAAATCAATGAATATTGTAAATGCACAAACAGTAATATCTCCACATTGCAAGGTGCAATTCTGAAATTTTTTGCTTTTTCCTGCTAATCCTAGCATGATAAAGAAGATTCAAAGAGAGTGAGATGCCAGCTCCTTTCATTCAGTCAGTAGCTTCAAACATTTCTGGTATATGAAAAACATGTTTTTCAATGGCAAAAATCAATGAATATTGTAAATGCACAAACAGTAATATCTCCACATTGCACGGTGCAATTCTGAAATTTTTTGCTTTTTCCTGTTAATCCTAGCATGATAAAGAAGATTCAAAGAGAGTGAGATGCCAGCTCCTTTCATTCAGTCAGTAGCTTCAAACATTTCTGGTATATGAAAAACATGTTTTTCAATGGCAAAAATCAATGAATATTGTAAATGCACAAACAGTAATATCTCCACATTGCACAGTGCAATTCTGAAATTTTTAGCTTTTTCCTGTTAATCCTAGCATGATAAAGAAGATTCAAAGAGAGTGAGATGCCAGCTCCTTTCATTCAGTCAGTAGCTTCAAACATTTCTGGTATATGAAAAACATGTTTTTCAATGGCAAAAATCAATGAATATTGTAAATGCACAAACAGTAATATCTCCACATTGCAAGGTGCAATTCTGAAATTTTTTGCTTTTTCCTGCTAATCCTAGCATGATAAAGAAGATTCAAAGAGAGTGAGATGCCAGCTCCTTTCATTCAGTCAGAAGCTTCAAACATTTCTGGTATATGAAAAACATGTTTTTCAATGGCAAAAATCAATGAATATTGTAAATGCACAAACAGTAATATCTCCACATTGCACGGTGCAATTCTGAAATTTTTAGCTTTTTCCTGTTAATCCTAGCATGATAAAGAAGATTCAGAGTGAGATGCCAGCTCCTTTCATTCAGTCAGTAGCTTCAAACATTTCTGGTATATGAAAAACATGTTTTTCAATGGCAAAAATCAATGAATATTGTAAATGCACAAACAGTAATATCTCCACATTGCAAGGTGCAATTCTGAAATTTTTTGCTTTTTCCTGCTAATCCTAGCATGATAAAGAAGATTCAAAGAGAGTGAGATGCCAGCTCCTTTCATTCAGTCAGTAGCTTCAAACATTTCT